>NW_015505264.1:1313138-1382368 GCF_001515645.1 Sinocyclocheilus grahami | reverse complement strand
GAAAGAGAAGAGGTGCTTTATTTTAGGTGATTTGTATTTTTGTTGTAAGTGCTGTAAGACTGTTGATTTAAGAAAAAAAAACTGTTTACAGTTTGTTGTAACAGCCATTTTGGGGAGACGACCTATGTGTTAAGCCATTTTGTAAAGGCTTTGCCGTATAACCTTTTGATACATACTTGTTGCAGTTGCATTTTTGATGAATAAAACTTCACAAAATGTTTCTACCGGATGGCATGAGCTCATGCTGTTCTATTTGTCCAAATGTAACAAGTAGAAACCTCATTACAGAAATGAAAAAAGACAGATCGACAGTTTCAGGTTTATTCAAGAAATGAAAGTCCATTCAAAACGGTTCTGTAGAGTGAAATTAAATCAACCTATTTAAATAAATTATCAAAATCCATAAAACCAGAAATATCTCCCCGCTAGGAGATTCCCTTCAATTCTGAGGTATACCTCCTATGTGCTGGCCATTAAATCCAGTTAGAAATCTTTGCAATGAGAAATCCTGTACTGTAATATAATGCAAATGCACTGACTGTTGGTGCACAGCAGACATTTTAGGTATATGTGCAAAAATGCAAACCTTTTAAAGGTACAAACACTGTCAAAAATTCTGCTAATAGACTGAAATCGGGACTGGACTAGAGATAACAAGCTTGACGTCATAGACAAACAAAACTACATCATTCAAGTGATTTATTAAACTGGTTAAATAACTAAATGACTTCCAGAACAATATCATGGAAATGTTCCAAAATAATAAATTAGATTGGATTTTAAATGAGCTCTCATTAAATTAGTGAGCAAATACTACTGACAGCACCATCTAAGCCCTATTTATGATGATCACAAAAGTGTGGATCATAATTGCTAACGGTCACATGACAGAAAAACCTGTAGTTACTAAATTTAGTAGCAACTATTAATTGTACCTTTGAAGCAGACACAACTTCTGTGCAAACAGGTGTTAAAAATACACATAAAACTACTGATAAAGAACAATCCGTACACTTTGGTGTTTTTGTTTAACGTTATCCCTTCAAATGAGAGGAATCTAACAAGGTCGAATACTTGCACTGTTGACATTCAACAGATCCAAATAAATCCACTTATAAAATCATACATAAAACCAAACAAAAAGAATTAATTTCTCAGGTAACTGGCATTGATGATGGAACTGGCTGTGGTACGAGATGTACTGATGGAGATGAACTTTTCAAAGTGCAAATTACATAGATATTAAATTGGGAAACCAGACTGACTGTATAGTGTTTGGCATTTGCATGCTCACCTAAAAGAACACTAACAGCATTTTGAGGGCTAACAAGAAAAGTTAGCCGGTTATTGAAAATGAAAAGTCATCAGGTTAACTACATTAACCTGCTCAGATGAGTAGCTCCATCCTAGCACAGTTTCCTCTTTCCAGTTGACTTTAACATATGTTGGCCAAACTGCAAAAGAAATGGCACAAAATGACTATGGCACTAAAACAAAATACGTGAGAGATCAGTTTTTCAAGAAATAGAATTTCTCTTACCAGTGGTGTTTCTATGTGGGTCTTATTCTCAGTGGCTGGCAAGTTAAAGTTGCCATCACATTCACTGTCACTTCTGTAGCGGTGAGCAAACTTGCGTTTCAGGGCCTCTGCGATTAATGTTGCAGCATCTGTGGGCTCAACAGGTTTTGGTTTCGTGTCCTCTTGATGACTGAACGAAAGGATAATTGAACCTTACTGGTAAGAGATTAGGATGAGGTTTGAATGTCATCAGATTAAGCATTATAACATTTACCTCTTAACGGAACGCAGCTTCACTTTCCCCATGTCTTTCAGTACGTCTAGCATGTTGGGAAGCTCTGGCTTTTTAGGTGCAGAGTCCAGTATTGTCTTCTGCTCTGCCTTTTTCCCACGCCGCTCTCGGATGAGGTCAATGGCAGAATAGCTTCTCTGCATGCCAGGGGCGGGACACGGAGGAGGTGGCGGAGGTGGAACTGGAGTCATTGGTGGAGCTTGGGGTACGGGGGGACCACCTGGCGCTGGAGCTGAAGCAAAAATTGCAACTTTAAATGGGTAAAAACGACCAATACCAAAGTATTTACTAGCAGAGTGCTATTTTATGTCTTTTGCAAGAACGCCAACACTTTGCAAGCAAACGTGTTGCACATGCCTAACGTTAACATTACTGTGGCATATATTTGGGGCATAAAGAACAACTAACCAGTGTTGTTGTTAAATAAAACTAATCAATCAACATTGTAAATAAAATTTTTTTTATATGTTTCCATGTACCAAAGTGTGTGGGATTCATTCATTTTTGCGGTTAAATATAAATACAAATATGCTGAGAAAATCAAAAAATATGAAAATCATCTAACAGCGTTTCTGCAGGTTTTGTGAAGGTAAATTTAAGACCTTTTTGCATTGATGATGGAACTGGCTGTGGTACGAGATGTACTGATGGAGATGAACTTTTCAAAGTGCAAATTACATAGATATTAAATTGGGAAACCAGACTGACTGTATAGTGTTTGGCATTTGCATGCTCACCTAAATGAACACTAACAACATTTTGAGGGCTAACAAGAAAAGTTAGCCGGTTTTTGAAAATTACAAGACATCAGGGTAACTACATTAACCTGCTCAGATGAGTTGCTCCATCCTAGTACAGTTTCCTCCTTCCAGTTGATTTTAACATATGCTGTCCAAACTGCAAAAGCAATGGCACAAAGTGACTATGGCACTATGACAATATACATAATTTTTTCAAGTGATTTCTCTTACCTCTGGTGTTTCTACATGGGTCTTATTCTCAGGATCTATCAAGTTAAAGTTGCCATCACATTCACTGTCACTTCTGTAGCGGTGAGCAAACTTGCGTTTCAGGGCCTCTGCGATTAATGTTGCAGCATCTGTGGGCTCAACAGGTTTTGGTTTCGTGTCCTCTTGATGACTGAACGAAAGGATAATTGAACCTTACTGGTAAGAGATTAGGATGAGGTTTGAATGTCATCAGATTAAGCATTATAACATTTACCTCTTAACGGAACGCAGCTTCACTTTCCCCATGTCTTTCAGTACGTCTAGCATGTTGGGAAGCTCTGGCTTTTTAGGTGCAGAGTCCAGTATTGTCTTCTGCTCTGCCTTTTTCCCACGCCGCTCTCGGATGAGGTCAATGGCAGAATAGCTTCTCTGCATGCCAGGGGCGGGACACGGAGGAGGTGGCGGAGGTGGAACTGGAGTCATTGGTGGAGCTTGGGGTACGGGGGGACCACCTGGCGCTGGAGCTGAAGCAAAAATTGCAACTTTAAATGGGTAAAAACGACCAATACCAAAGTATTTACTAGCAGAGTGCTATTTTATGTCTTTTGCAAGAACGCCAACACTTTGCAAGCAAACGTGTTGCACATGCCTAACGTTAACATTACTGTGGCATATATTTGGGGCATAAAGAACAACTAACCAGTGTTGTTGTTAAATAAAACTAATCAATCAACAAACATTGTAAATAAATATTTTTTTATATGTTTCCATGTACCAAAGTGTGTGGGATTCATTCATTTTTGCGGTTAAATATAAATACAAATATGCTGAGAAAATCTAAAAATATGAAAATCATCTAACAGCGTTTCTGCAGGTTTTGTGAAGGTAAATTTAAGACCTTTTTAAAACCAACTAAAGACAAAATTATGGAATAAATTGAAGGGGACACAAAGAAATTCATCAGAGTTTATGATTAAAAAAAGAACAAATATCTGCCTATAGGGTCAGAAAAAGTATTTTTTCAAAGAGAAAATGTATTAAGGGAAAATCATTATTTTTTTCTTACCCATTGATAGACACTTGTTCTTGTTTTGAGCATAAACCCACTTAATTTTGTTACATTTCTCAGAAAACAAGATTTTATATCTTCATTTTGCATCTCACGTAAATGTATCTTGATTCAAGGAAGTTGAGATTTTCTTATTGGAAAACAAAACAAAAACACTGAGTAAGAATACTTTTTTTTTTTTGCAATGCATGCAACATTTAAGATCATGAATTTAAGACTTTTGGCCTTGATTTTTTGAGAACTTTTAAAACTAGAAAATAAAATGTAAACTACAAATATCAAAACAAAAGCTACTTCAAAATACTAAAATGGCATATACACATAATACTAAAGTAGCACTCCAACTAACCTGTGGACTGAGCACTTTGCTCCTGTGCCTGAACGATCTGTGCAATTTGAGCTCTAAGTTTGGCCAGCTCAGTTTCCAGAGCACTGATCTTCTGAATGGCTTCATCGTTGATGATCGTCTGACTCTGTGGCGCAGGTTCAGCCTGGTGCAAGCTGGGTAACGACTGCCGACGTCTCAGGGGTCTGCACTGCTGGGTGCGAAAAAACAACCCCGAATCCGCCTCAAACCTGCAGAACACACATATGATAATTACAATATTCAAATCTCTGTTTTCTAAATCAATTTAGAAATATTTTTACCTATTCCTGCCAGCACCATCGCTCTCTTCTCTGTCCATCCAGCCCACATCAGCGAGTGTGGCCACAAGTCCATTTGGCCCATTTGAATTGTTGAGGAAACTCGCTCCTGCAGCGAATCGATGAAGCTACACGACCCAAAGACAGTTTAAAGGACGGTTAATAATTACAACACCTGCTCAGGGCACTTTACAAGTCTCACAACAATGACAAACAAACCCTCACAGACACTCAAGCACTCAAACAATGTCAGAACTACAACAGCAGAGCAAGCACCAAATGTTTTCACAGCCACGGCAAAGAAAACAGCACCAGGGAAAGCGGTTTAAACATTGCCTAGCGAATAATGAAGCAATTAGAACATTGCAACGGCAACTTTTTTTTAAAGAAATCTTGGCCTAGAATTTTCAACAATGATCCAGAGAACTGACCTAAAGCAGACATGCTGCCTTCCTGACATACAGGACAGCTGGAAGGAAAGGCAGAGAAGAGAGAAACAGAGACAGTAATAAAAGTTTCAAGGTGAATTTAATGTCATCATACTTTTGTTTTAAAGGTTAGACGGTAGGAAAAGGCTAGATTAGATATTGTGAGCTGAAACCTGTCCTCGCGACTCATGATTGTTTATTGTCAGCACACTGATGGAATCAAAACAGAACAGGACAGAAATATGATGATATGGGAGAACTGAATAATGAAAGGCCAAAGATGGAGAATGTTAAAGGTTTTGAGAGGCAAAAATGCAATAAAAGTGGAAAACACTGATAATAATGGAATGAAAATGAATGAAGACCACCTGAAAATACTAAAATAGAAAACAGAAAAAGACATAACAGGCACTCAAAATCATTTGTAAATATCCTTTGAATTGTCTGTTGAAAGAATTACAAAAAGTTGAGAGATTCTTTTATGTTTTTGACACATTTGAATGAACAAAGTCTGATATTTGACCTGAAAATGGACACGAGGGCAGGGTGCTAAGGGAAGATTTGTGGCAATTCTTCTGACAATACTCCTGGATGACCCATAAGGCTTTGATGATGAAACTGTAGCCTAAGAGAGATATAAATATAATCATTCTTCTAATCACAGGATGAGTGCAGAGCAAGAAATGTACATATAATTCTGTGCATGAACTTACCAGGTCCATTTCTATCCGTCTATGATTTCCACTCATCTTGTTACTTCACAGATCTGTCTCATCTTCAAGGATCAGTGCTAGGTCATCGTCAGATCAAAACCTAAACTTGTAAGAATCACTTAAATACACTTAAATAACACAATATTTTTTTTTTATTATTAAAATGACATCTTTTAGACTAGAGTACCCTCTATGTTATGATCCCTGTAAAGTGTCATTCTCACATAGCAGAAGAGCATCTTGTACAGACGGTCTCCTCCACTCCTGCTCTCCTAAACAGTCACTTTGTGGCAAACAGACATTGTTCTACGTGATGTTCACCTTGGCATTTACCAGAAAACACTGAGCTACTAAACATTTTGTAGTTGTTTCTTCGTAACGCACCTGAGTGTTTGTCACTAATAGATACCGCAAACAGAGGACTAGTGAACCGTCTACAAGCTTTATCACAAAGGTTAAAGGCGTTAAAACCCGAGTTAGCGATTTCTAATACGACATTACAAGAAAATATCGATGTCTTACCGTCTAAAACGCAGTGTAACAGATGTCCACTGTGTTTTTCCACAGTGCGGGAGTCGTCGTTTGGGAAGAAGGGCGGGACTTAATAATATTGGCCAATGGGGTTTGAGAATATTCTAACAATGGGTGGGTTCTATGAGTATGGAGTCAACCACTGGTTTAGAGTAGTGGATTGACAATACAACTGTCCAGTCATAAGTGAGTTATGACTCACACACACGCGGCATGCAGGAAGCATGCAGGAACGCATCGTGAGCGGTGTTTGGATGACTATGACCGGTTTAAAAAGAAGACAATTTTAAGTTATTAATTAAATTCTGTTTAGTTTTATATTCAGAAATAAAAAATGTCCATCTTACAATCTGTTTATCTAAGTTTTATAAAGGACAACACTGAACAATAATACCAACAACAACAACAAAAGATCGAAAACATTGGTTGTTTGGAAATCATTTGAAATATTTACCTAAATAAAATCGTATCAAACCTGTGCTTTATAGTTTATTTATTTATTTATGTTTCGCCCTTCTATTGTTTTATGTATTGTACTGGCTGACGATAAAAATGCACAATAATAAATTGTTCTTCACGTTTTTCCTGAACTAGACCATCTTTATCTGTTAGTCTACATTAGAGGAAATACAATTGTTTTATGTTTCTTTTCTGTCTATAGCAATTACCTTTGTTTTGTCATTTATTGTTTGTCGTGTATTGTTTTGTCATGTATTGACAATACACGTATTGTCATGTATTTTAGTAGGGACCCAATAAATAAAATATATTAATAGTATTTTTACTTGCTTCCTTGGCTCTGATGCTTTGTATGTATTTTCGCAATACAATAAAAAAAACAATAACAATAGCCAAATAAACAAATACTTTAGTACGTTTTGGTTCAGATTTGCTTTATTCTATAATAATAATAATTCTATAATTTGCTTTAATACTCATTTATATTGTATATATCATGTTGTCTCTTAGTAAAACCCTTTCTGATTGGTCAAGAACGCATGGCGTCATAGTCCACATCCTCCAATCAGTCTGTCTAAATCCAGGAAGTGTAGTAAAGGGTGCTAAAAGCTCCGCAGATAATGGCCAAACATACCCGACCAGAACAGCTGTCATAGAGACTTTTAACCATATTCACTGTCGTCGTTATATCACAGTTGCGTATCATTTGTCGGCGGGTTTGATTCTTTGACTGGACAGGATCATCGGAAGCGAGGAGTCGTCCTGGGCGTGTTTGCTGTAAGGTTATGCGTGGACAACAGTGCCACAACACACACACACAAGGTTAACGAGATAGATACCACGCACACAAGAATCAAATGCTCTGATTATACATTTATTACTATTATTTGGCTTCATACAGGTGTATATTTCTGTGCGTTCTGATAGAAATAGACTTTGCCTTTCTCTTTTTGCGTGCTGGCATTGTTCATAGAAAGACACATTCAGATCTACATGTATTGATGTCTGTAGACTAAATATGAATGAGAAATAAGCTCCAAATGTTTGCTTTTACGTGCAGTTTTATGATTCATATGAGAATTCAGATTCGAGATAGATACCACGCACACAAGAATCAAATGCTCTGATTATACATTTATTACTATTATTTGGCTTCATACAGGTGTATATTTCTGTGCGTTCTGATAGAAATAGACTTTGCCTTTCTCTTTTTGCGTGCTGGCATTGTTCATAGAAAGACATTCAGATCTACATGTTTTGACGTCTGTAGACTAAATATGAATGAGAAATAAGCTCCAAATGTTTGCTTTTACGTGCAGTTTTATGATTCATATGAGAATTCAGATTGGCATTGCCTTGTGATGCCGTGTTAATGCTAGCCGGTCAGCACAGGGCCCATTTAAAGGCCTCGTAATGCTATGTTGTGCTATGTGAATCAGACATGACCATCATGGGTCATTCAGTTCACGATGAAAGCCAATAATAAGCCACGTGTATAGAGACCATCTGTAAATCAATGCGAAACGACGCACGCGCGACAGCAATGCATATTGACTGAGTGACGTCTGTCAATAAACCTCAGATTCGTGTTTTTTTGGTTTAAATAATAAATGTACAAAAAATGTATATTTAAAAATAAAATACAAGAGGTTGAGCAGACAACTTTTTTTTATCAGGCTAATGTAATTAAGCTTAAACCAGCTTTTATGTTGTTTTTGTTGCTTAGTGTGCTTTCTGTCACTGTCAACATGTTCCGTGATATCAGAAGTAATCCAGTTCTTATTTTTATTCCCTCTCAGCTAAGATCTGTGTGTTTTATGTGCATGGCCCTTGGTGTGGGAGCACCATGAGCGGGGAGCCTGATGCCTTGGCTGTGGTGAATCAGCTGAGGGACTTAGCTGCTGACCCCCTCAACAGGCGAGCTATTGTTGAAGATCAAGGCTGCTTGTCAGGCCTCATTCTCTTCTTCGACCATCCCAGTCCACAAGTCGTCTACTCTGCGCTATTGGTAAGATTCTGTTTGTGAGGCATCTGCAGTCAAGACTTGTGCAGATGGTTTTTCTGTAGTGACCTGCGAGATGTTTACTACCATGTTAGCATAGTGGTAGTTAAGGGTTCAAATTTGGAGCCATTATGAACTCAACTATTTTGTTTGTTGATATTCTAAAACAAACAGTAATGTTTTGATAGCTACAATTAATTTGATAATTTTTCTGGGAAAACTTATGAGTTGTTTATTTATAGTTTACTGTAAGCGATTTTAGCTTTAACTTCAATTCAGATATCCCAATATAAAGCATAATAGACAGCATTTACTATTTTAGAATTTTTCTTCTTTATTATCAAGTTAACTCATTAGACCTCCAGACATTTTTAAAATTTCCAAGTAGTTTTATATCAAAGTATTCAAGTATAAACCAACCAGATCACTCGAAGCCTACACAGCCGCTATATTTGTTATAAATATTTATTTATTTATCACTCAAATAGATTCGATTTCAATTAAAATAATAAATGATAATAAGAAAATTATTATTATTATTATTATTATTATTATTATTAAGCTCATAGTTTGATACCAAGGCATGGTAGTTAAGGGTTCAAATTTGGAGCCATTATGAACTCAACTATTTTGTTTGTTGATATTCTAAAACAAACAGTAATGTTTTGATAGCTACAATTAATTTGATAATTTTTCTGGGAAAACTTATGAGTTGTTTATTTATAGTTTACTGTAAGCGATTTTAGCTTTAACTTCAATTCAGATATCCCAATATAAAGCATAATAGACAGCATTTACTATTTTAGAATTTTTCTTCTTTATTTTCAAGTTAACTCATTAGACCTCCAGACATTTTTAAAATTTCCAAGTAGTTTTATATCAAAGTATTCAAGTATAAACCAACCAGATCACTCGAAGCCTACACAGCCGCTATATTTGTTATAAATATTTATTTATCACTCAAATAGATTCGATTTCAATTAAAATAATAAATGATAATAAGAAAATTATTATTATTATTATTATTATTATTATTATTAAGCTCATAGTTTGATACCAAGGCATTCATATCAAACAATCAGATTAAGCAAAGCCCACCCAGCTGTCCATAGACATGACGCATTACTGCCTCCTGCTATATTTGTATCTACAAATAGTCATTTGTAACCGATTGTTGTTATTATTATTATTATTATTATTATTATTAATGTTATTATTATTTAATTACTGTTATTTTTTAAATAGTTGGAAATTGAGGCATTTGTATCAACCAATCAGATCATTCATTGCCCACCCAGCTGTCCATAGACCCATCAAATGACTGCCACCTGCTGTCCAGTATTGTTACAATGCTTAGCCTAACTTCTTCAGCAATGTCCAGACCAGAAAGTGTTTCCTCTTCCTCTGTTAGATGGACAGAGACGTCTCTGTCCACGTTCCCCAGTAGGATTTGAGAATGTTCCAGAGCATCTTGTTCTTCAGTGGAAGCAACAACATCTGACATTCTGTGTAAAGGAGCTGATATGGTCAATGTCACAAATTACCTTATTTGATTGGTGAGAAATAGGCACAACCTATAATAATGTCAGTGTTTTTAAATCCTAAAACTCTAATCCCAGTTTAAAATTAGATTTTGAGCCCCAAAATTTGAATATGCCCTCAGTTTTGGACCTCTCTTTATGTTTTTTCATTTTTAGAAGGACATCACACCTGTAGAGACATTTGGACAATGTTGGAATAACACACTTTCTTTAACACATTCTGACCCAAGTAGTTCTTGGTGTTCTGTTAACGGATTTGTTATCACAGTGGTGCCTGGCGGTTTGCCTCTGTAATGGCCCTGCGTGACCCTTAATGGCTTTGTGTCCTTCCAGGCGGTGCGCTACCTGGCAGAATGCCGCTCCAACAGGGAGAAGATGAAGGACGAGCTGGGAATGATGCTGAGCCTGCAGAACGTCATGCAGAAGTGAGTCGCTCCCGTCACGCTGCCACAAAACATGAAGGCAACACGAGCTCGCTTTGCACTTCCCTGCAGAAAACCTCACCCTGCTGCTTTAGCTGAAGTGAATGTGTGTGGTGGGCAGATTTTAAGCGCACGAGAATGGTCGTCCTGTCATTAGCAGATTTGTCTGTTTTGAAGCTAAATAGGAGTGATGATGCAAGCTTGCTGTTGAAGCGTAATGTGAACTGTCAAGCAACCTGATGTAATGCATGATTGCATTTGTTTGCTCGCCATGGGTTAATGTCCAGCAGAGGTCAGTCTAAGACATCAGAGAGATTATCATAGCACTAAAGATATGGAGGAGTTCATATTCAGTGCCCATATTTAGAATTCTTCAGAATTATCTTATTTCTCTTAATTTTTTTGGCAAACTAAAGTAATTAATTTTATTAATTAATTAATTGTATCTAGTGGGGAAGTTGCATGTGAAATTTTGTTGGCTGGTACAAAGAAGTTTGACAATGAAGAAATTCAGTTCAATATTGGTCAATCAATATGATGTTTTTTTTAAAGAAATTAATACAAAGGTCCATTTAAAATGTTTAAAAGTTACAGTAAAGACATTTATAATGTTAAAGAAACTTTGTTTCTTTAAAGGGGTCATATGATGCGATTTCAATTTTTCCTTTCTCTTTGGAGTATTACAAGCTCTTGGTGCATAAAGAAGATCTGTAAAATTGCAAAGACTAAAGTCTCAAATCCAAAGAGATATTCTTTATAAAAGTTGAGAGTCAGCCACACCTACCTAAAACGGCTCATTCTAACACGCCCCCACATATCTACCTCACTATGTGAGAAGATTTGCATAACGCCGCCCAAATGTTCACGCAAAGAAAGAAGGCGTAACTTTTATTCTCACTGTAGTATTGTTGCCGCTTTCCGCCATGTCCTGAAGACGCTGTGTGCTTCGTTGTGAAAGTGAAACTACTTTGTTTGGTCTTCCAAAAGAGGACGATATCCGCTTCGTCATGCCTGGAGCTGATCTGTGCTGGTCGCTGAGGGAATACAACTTAGTGCCGTGGATCGCCGGATCGGCTTTCACCGTGTACGAAGCCCGGGGTCGTCACATGTGCTTGCCGCTCCTTCGTCGGATCCGCCGGCTGCTCCGTTCTCAACCACGCCGCCTCTGCTCACGCTAAGCCGGGGCTTCCGCTAGGCCGCTGTGTGTTTCGTTGTGAAAGTGAAACTACTTTGTTTGGTCTTCCAAAAGAGGACACGACTAGAAATCAGTGGTTAAGTTGTATTTACAATACAACTTAAGTTGTTTAGTACAATACAGTTTAACCCAAATATCCAGATGTGTGCAGCACATTTTATGGAGGACTGTTTACTGATCCTGGGAGAGTAACGTTAGACTACAAGCCGGCTGTTCTGACTCACGTAAGTACGTTTTTATTTAAAGGATTTGCCACTGATGATTCAAACGGGATTTTTGGGCAGTGTAGAGTAGCACTTGTTGTTTGTCATTTCTCTGATCACAAATGTAGACTGGGTTTTATGTTTACGCGGCGCGATGCAATGCAACGCGTAAAAAGACAGTATAAGTCATTATAATCAGTAATTATGTCCCCACTGGATGCAACATATTTTTTATTTGTTATGGGTTTTAATGTTTTTGTCTTGTCGCTCCGGCCGGGACACGCCATCAACAGTATGTGAGGGGCGTAACATTTCCGTCACACGGTTGAGGTATTCGGCCAATCACAACGCATTGGATAGCTGGCCAATCACAGCACACCACGCTTTTTCAGACCGATGAGCTTTATAACAAAAATTCGCCGCGTTTCAAAAAGGCGGGGCATAGAGGAGAAACAATAATGTACAGTATGTGGAAAATAATGTGTTTTTTTAACTTTAAACCGCATAAACCCATTTCATTACACCAAATAAACAAAATAATATTATTTTAGCAGCATCATATGACCCCTTTAAACTTTCTATTCATCAAATATTCCACAAAATGATTAAGCAACAGTTTAACATTAATAATAATAACAATAATAATAGTTTCTTGCATACCAAATCAGCATATTAGAGTGACAATATTAAAATTCAGCTTTCCATCACAGGATTACAAAAAAAAAAAGTAGTAATATGTAAAATAATTTTTTTAATATGTATTTTTAATTTAATAAAAAACATTTTTTTGTAATTTAAAACAATTAAATTCTTTTTTTTTTTAACTATTACTGTTTTTGGTCAGTGCAAATGCAAACTTGGTGAGCAAAATAAACTTTTTTTTTTTTTAAATTACTGACCACAAACCTTTGAATGATATTGTAAATATCACAAAACATGATGTTATTTAGCTGGCTAATGTAGATTTTGTAGAAACTTAGGATAAGCCACCATTTTCTAGCAAAATTGTTTATAAATTTATAGATGTCATATAGCTACATTTTTGCTGTTTCATTTAAAACCTGTCAAATTATTTATTAATAAATGTAATATACTATAATAATAATAATAATAATAATTTAATAACAACAATTTGTTATATAACAATATTAATACAAAAAAGTATTATTATTATATAATAAACCATTAATAATTCTAATAATTATTGTTATTTATTGTTGTTATATGGAGCCAACGCAAATCTGAAAAAAAAAACAGAAAAAAAAATATTGTTGAGCCCTCTTTTTGTGCTTTAGAAAAGATGAAACTCAGGGTTTCTTTTACCTCATATGTCAAACAGCACTATAGATGGCAACTGATTTTTTTAAATATTCATACAAGTGCATGTTTTTGACACCCCCATGGCTAAGTATAGAGGCACAGGAATCTAGGATCCATGCATGTTTGTATATTTGCTACAGTTCAGGCTTATTTCTAGTGCGAAATTCTGCAGGCTCTTAGACGGCCAGTGCCACAGACAGAAGTGTCAATGGTTGGCAGAGAGCTGCATATCCTTCTCTCAGGGCGACTCCCTGGCCGCCCCCTTCGATTCACCAGTCACTTCAGTTAGCACAGATGCCATCAAGGAGTGCCCTGCAGTTCCACAAGCTGCCCATCACTATTTCCGGCACAACGACTTTGGGTAGAGGTCGTGTATCGCCCCAGTCTGTGAAATTTTATGGCTTGAGGAAGTGAAGGAATCCTTCATCACCCCTGATGAGACCGCAGAGCTCGGAAATAAACAGTGCTAATGCTTGAATTAGTTTTTTTTTTTTTTTGATGAATGTTCAGTGTTTTCTTACATTGTGTCTTACTATAACTAGCTAGCTATTGATTGCATAGGTTGCCTCCTTTTGACGGAGGATGTAGATGCCGTCAGCATTCCCTCAGGTGTATATGGGAAGCTTGAGGTCTGGCAGCTCAGATATGCCAGCGAGCAGATGTCCGTTCCTGTAACTCTGCATGAGTTGGCAGTGTTGCATCTCCCCCATTAGCGCCTGTAGGGCATATCAAGATCCTGATGTCACTCCTGACCTCCAATGCTGATGTCAATGAACTGCTGTCTTTTTTAACCCTACTGAACGAATGGGTCACTTGACTATAGTTAGTGACCAAATAACTGATTGGCTAAATATACATTTTTACTAAATTTTGATCAGTTATTTGAGACTTTTTTCCTCATCAGAAGGGGAGAGTGGGTTGATTTGTGCCGGTGGGTAACTTGTGTGCATAACTTCTGTCATGTGATTAATATATTTAGTATCATCTACATATCTATATTTACCTATAAAATATTTAAATCTTTAATTACCGTCATCTACAGCTCCCTTTTATCGGGAAATGCACATGAGAAAATAATGTCCAAATTTGACAAATTAGAATGTAATATAAAAAAATATATATAAATATTCTGAAGACTAAACAATTTCCTGGTCTTTAAGCAAATTTGCAACACAATAAGCAATAAGGCTATTAATATATATTTATATATACAGTGGGGCAAAAAAGTATTTAGTCAGCCACCAATTGTGCAAGTTCTCCCACTTAAAAAGATGAGAGAGGCCTGTAATTTTCATCATAGGTATACCTCAACTATGAGAGACAAAATGAGAAAAAAAAAATCCAGAAAATCACATTGTAGGATTTTTAAAGAATTTATTTGCAAATTATGGTGGAAAATAAGTATTTGGTCAATAACAAAATTTCATCTCTTTTTTGTGCCACTCTGTGTGTGTGTATATATATATATATATATATATATATATATATATATATATATAATGTATATAAGAAGTAAGATAATAGTTTTTACATTTTTTTTCTCATTTCTTCAAAAAAAATTTATTCACACATTTCTTTCTTTCTTTCTTGCTTTATTGCTTTCTTGCTTCCTTCCTTCCTAATGGGCAACATCCACAGAAAGGGAATTTTTCTTTTCTTTTAGTTTATTTTAAAACAGTATTGTTAAAATACAGTAACAGTATATTTTGTCTCTTCTTACTATGATGCATCAATCTCTTCATTTTTCAAATGAAAAGTTCAATATGAATTTATGCTTGCTTGTGATATTAAACCGTATGGAATGCATGACACTAGATGAATCACAATATTGTATGTGCTAAAGGTTAGTTGGTTCAAGCTCCATCAGACTGACTTTTCTCCAGCTCTCATGCCGGCAGATTTCCCCTCCTGCGCAGATCTATGTTGTCTCCCCTTGTCTGCTGGAGTGATGACCTTTTCAAATATCAGCACCGACAAGTACTGAAATGTACAATACATGATCTTTTAACCAGACTAGACGAGCATATTTGCTCAATTATTTCTTTGTTCATCAACCGTGGCTGTTATTGTTCTTTTTTTTGTCATCTGTTGTGAATCCTACAGTGATCTGTGATGTTTCACTAGGGGCACGTCGCCAGGTGAGACCAAGCTGCTAGCGTCTGAGATCTACGAGATCCTGCAGAACTCCAGCAGCGCGGAGGCCGAACAGGCGGAAGCGGCCGCCTCTTGCCGAAAAAAAGGCCAGTTTTTCATGGGCTCAACGAACAAACGGGCCAAAACGGTGGTGCTTCAGATCGACGGGCTTGATGATTCGGTAACTGCAGTCAAACAGCTTGTAATGGAGCCTGTTTAATCAGAGCGTATGGAGATTCAAATGTTTGGTTCTGCACAATTTGACACACTGTCTCGGTGTATGTCAGGCTCGGAGGAGTCTTTGTGAAGAAGCCCTGCTAAAGATCAAAGGTGTCATCAGCTTTACCTTCCAGATGGCTGTGAAGAGATGTGTGGTGAGGATCCGATCAGACTTGAAGGCTGAGGTGAGTTTACAGTCTAGCACAGGGGTCGGCAACCTGTGGCTCCCGAGCTGCATGCAGCTCTTTCATCCCTCTGCGGTGGCTCCCTGTAGCATGGGTGTACAATACGCAGGGGAGGTGTCCCCCCGACTTTTAATAAAACCTAAACTCTTTCCCATGCACTTTTTCTCGGGCAAGTGTGCTCACGTAGAGGTTTTTAAGGGCCAATGTGAATAAATCTAGATTTAAATTAAAAGAGACTATAGTCACGTTGTTTTGGATACGTTATTCTAATCCAAAACGATGTGAACATCACGGAGTGCTGAACACTCTCATGCGCTGTATGTTTCATTCATACTCGAAGCCGGAGGGCGCTCTCGGTCAGAAAGTCCAAAACAGACTCATATGATAGAAGTAACTTTTGACACCAGGAAATTGAGAAGGGTATAACTGCAGCCTGGAGATCTCCAAATGGGGGCGGGAACTCCAAAACGGGGTGGGAGCTCCAAAATAGGGCGTGGCTTCCTTCCATTGACAGACAGGCACATGACACGTGTCTTTTTCCCCCCCAATCCACTTCAGTGCAAACTCCACCCCACAGCTGATTCTAAAGATTTTATTGGTTGTGTCAATTAAAGTGTTGATTTCCTACACTATGCTAAAAAAAATGCTAACCCCTAAACCTACCCCACACCTGACCCTAACCTTAACCAGTGAAATTGAGAGCACGGCGGGATTGGCGCTGAATAGCGTGGTAAAGAAAGATGCAGTTCAGGAGATAATAGTTAAAAAGATTATGCAATATGAGATTGTTCCATAACTCCCCAACCGGACCTCACCAGACATTGGCACCTTTTTAGTTGCACCCAGCATCACTACCCCCTCCTACCCTGCGAATTTCGAGCCCCAGGACGCCCCCATTGCTTAAAACAAAGTGGTAGAGTAAAATATTTGCGCTGCACTGGGACAGCTCGCGGGAGAGCTCGTGGTTGATTCCTGTTTATATCATGAAGCAGAGGTTCAAACTCCAGTCCGAACACCACTGGCCACGAGCTTTGGGCTCTGCTCTCATGGAGAATATTTACTTATATCGCATATTTTATTTTAGATCAACTAGAAACCATGTTTAACTTATGAAGTTTTATTTTGAAATGTAAGTCAATAACAATTGGCCGAAGCCAGAGCCAATGGTGAAAGTCTTTGCACGAGGAGACCCCGCCCCATTTTGGAGGTTCTGCCCACTTTTGGAGTTCACGCCCCATTTTGGAGATCTCCGGTCTGCAGTTATACCTACTTGGGGAAATTTGCAGATCCTCAGCACCACTGACAAACATCGAATCTTGTAAAATGTGTGGTAAGTACTAGAGATCGATCGATATATCGATTTACCGATATTTTTCCCGATATGTAAGCATTTTACCATAATCTGATATCGGTTTTGTAATATCGGATTCACCGATAAATGAAATGATAAATAAAAATCAACATTGGTCGATCACTAGTAAGTACTGCCGCTCCATGTATAAGTGCGATCGCGAATCTCGAAAGTGAAACTAAAATGGATTGTGCATTCAAAAGCAGTTTAGTGGTTCCCTAATGCCCGCAATTTATATACAACATAATTACCCAATGATATAACTGCGAGAGACATTATTCAAATGTATTTTCCTCCCATCTCGTATTAATTCTCTTGAGGGGTTCAGTAGAACACCTAATTTTCTTTCCGAACATCTCAGCTCAACATCGTGATGTCTATCAGCCATCGATGGCATCATCTATCGGCCCAACCCTATTTTTTAAGTCTTTTATATGAATGATACAGTGGTAATTGACAACATTAATTACAGTACAGAATCTATAAAATATATTTTCTGACTTATTCTGTGATAAAAAGTGTTTGTAGTATATAAACTATTATACTGATTATACAGTCATAACCATAAATTTGTCATTACTAAAATATATATCAAAAATATTATAGAAGACAAATTATTGGTTATTGTCCAGCAGTGTACTTTATTTCTTAGCCAATTAAAAGTAAGAGTTAAAGCTTTTTTTTTTTGGTCGTCAATTAGACATACATAAATATTATTAGGCCTATTATTATTACTACATTTGACATTTCTGTCCCCCTCACTTCTGAAATGATTGCTACTCCCCATGCCCTGTAACATAACTGAATATAACACTTTAGCTATATGCCGTGTTATCTTTATTTGGGGATCAAATGTGTTGTGGCTCCACGTGAATTTTATTCGGTGGGAAAGGGGCCAAAATGGCTCTTTTGACGTTGAAGGTTGCAGACCCCTGGTCTAGCACAATCCATATGACCATCTACAGAATTAAGAGAGTTAACATTAGCAAATGTTGCATTGATTGAATATATATAGTGTGTGTATATATATATATATATATATTAGTTATTTTTAGTAAAATTTTAAAAAGTGTTTTGCTTTTTGCATTTTTAATTAAAGAAAAAGCTTTAATAAAGTAATAGACTTTTTTTAAATTAATAATTTTTCAGCAAGGATGCGTTACTGTAATTTTGATTTAAAAAATGCAGCTTTGGTGAGCATAAAAGACTTCTTTCAAAAACATTTTAAAAATCTTGCCGACCCCATACTTTTGAAGAGTAGTATATTTAAAAAAAAAAAAAAAGAATAATAAGAAAAGACATTTTAATACATGGAAAATGCCAGGTTTGGACATCTGGGAACATTTTTGAGTAATTGAAAAATAATAATTGATATCAGTTTGAAGGAAGTGATTCTTTAGAAATTAATCACACCTAATAGATCAGAGAATGCTATTAGAGGGTCTATTTCAGCATTCTCATACTGTTTCTTCATTCTTCAGGCCTTGGGAACTGCTATAGCTTCAACCAAATTCATGAAGGCACAGCAAGTAGTGAAGGGGGAAGATGGATCGGAGGTGAGTAAATCAAATGAACCGAATGCACACAATAAACAGACAGTCGAACCAAGCATGAAAATAGTCTTCTACTCCCCTTCATGTCACTATTTGAAGCTAGACCACTTTCCTTTTTTGGCTGGGAAATGTATCTCTTTTTGCATTCAATGAGTTTCAAATGACAGTTTTCAGGCCAGTTGAGCTATTCTTTCAAATCAGGTGCTGCATTTAATTTTGTTGCCAATGATGTCTTGTCTGCGTCTGTCCTCAAAGCTGAGAGTAATGCAGATCCACATGTTGAGGGTGAACCCTGCTACACCCGACCCATCAGAAGACTTACTCATTTTCCCCTCATCACATGATCACTCAGGATGTTCCTCTGCCCCGAAACCTTGTGTCAGAGGACCCTGGAGACACACACACACACACACACACATACACAGTCTTGCATGCAGTGCAAATAGGCACTGTGGTAATTAAAGAAAGAAGTGTCCTCTCTGGTTGAATTAGAAGGGCTGACTGAATCCGGTGGCCGTCATCCCGGAGGTCTTGGATGCTGCTTTACTATGCACTTCCTCCTTCAACCAGCAGGTAGCACAATTGATTGAGTAATGGTCTTATTGATAACACTGTTTTGCGAACAGACACAAATGAAGAGCTATGTATTAAGAAAAACTGCATTATAGTTAGTAGGGCTGGACTAATGCAAATAAAAATATTATGTCTTATAAATTGATGATCCTTGAAATGCATTTGCTTTAAAATAGCTTTAAAAAATAGTGTAAACAATTTTCACTCTGAAATTGCTAGTACATTTCACAATTAACACTGAAGTAAACATGAAATTTTGAAATGGAAAAACAAGTTTTGTAAAACATAATCTTCATTTAATTTCGGACAGTCATTTTTTGCAGTGTACTATTAGCACCAATAATGACAATAATAATAAAATTCTATCTGTCTGTCTTTTTTTTTTTTTTTGGCCATGTGCACCAATATTTTTGTTTCAAAAAAATTATAATTCTTAAATGATATTCTTAAGATGGGCTTCCTTAACCATTTTCGAGTCATGATGCAAAATAAGTAAATTAATCATTTTTATGAACCAATTCACTGAAATAGACAAAGTTCAAAGAACTGACTCTCATTTTAACAATGGTTAAAGATCCAATTTAATAATGTTTTCCCTCCTTCTGTGGATGCAACCCCTTTTTGAGACCCTCAAAGTTGGGGCAGAATATATCTTTCTGTTTTTGTATGTCTTATTTGACCTAAAAGTAATTTTGCATATCAACTATAAATAAGTATTTGAGTAAAAGTAAGTCATTTATATGTATCTGATATATTGCTGAGCCCTAATAGTTCCTTCATATTGTATCATAAAGATGGTTAAGTTGTTGTTTTGGCTGCAAATTTATATATTTTATTTTAAATGTTTAGAGAACAATGTTTATTCCCATTGCTCTTTTTCTCTCCCATCCAGATTGCAATCCCATTCCAAGAGGACTCGGATGTGGTGGTCGAGCAGAACATAAATTTGCCGGATTATCTGCCTGAGGACGAGAGCCCGTCTCAGGAGCAGCACAAGGCTGTGACGCGACTGGGCTCCATGCAGGATGGTGTGAGCTGGCTGAGCACGGCCGCAAACTTCCTGTCCCGCTCATTTTACTGGTGACCCCACGACTCCCCGCATGCCCCGCACCTTTACTCCACGTGCCAGACTGCCGAGCGCATCCGCAATAAACTTGTAACCTTGTTCCAACTTTAAAAAAAGGCCACAACCTGCTGTTGTAAATGGTACGCGATCCATCCTGCTCCTGAAACTCACGTTAGCGCTGCATACGCACCACACGAGACACTAAAACCTGAGAGCAACCGGGAGAAGTTCACCGAAAGCATTTCGTGTGTATCTGCTCTCTCTTATTCACCTTTTTTGTTTGGTCGGGGGAAGATTTTCAAACGATTCGTCACAGATTCTCCTTGCGGGTTTGTTTCTGTTGAGACTAAACAACACCTGGGGGTTTCGCTAGGCGGGTCGTACATTAAGGTTTTCTAAATTTCTAAAAATTTGGGTGCTTTCCGATGTGTTCTAACCCTTCATCTCAGCTTTCTTGTACATTTTAAACAACTTTTGTTTTTCAATTATTTTATAGTCCTAATACCACTTTATTCATCAGCACATTTCAAAGCATGCCGTATTTTTAATGCCTTTTTGTTCCTTCTGTGTGTGCCTTTGATATGTAGCTTGTTGATACATTTTCTCGGTTTTAAATCCTCTTTATTTGCTTCGTCTGAACTTCTAAAGCCTTCTGAAGATGTGGTTTTTAGGTTTGAAATGTGTAGCGATGGTTCACTCTTCCTCACAGAGCTGATTTCACATAAAACACAATTGAAACACCAGCACTGGTTGGTGTGCGGTAATAATAATTAACGGTTAACGCATCCAATAAAGGGAAGCCACAAGGAAATAGTTGTTACTATGTGTGTAATGCTAACCTTTTATGTTACAGCATGTGCCAAACACCAGATAACCTTCTTTACACTAGCTAAATATGTTGTAAAATAGCTCTGACCCTTTAGGAATTGATATTATAAACTTTTTTTTTCTTTTTATAACTTTCTTAAACATCAATGCCGTTTTCCTTTATGCTATGCTGACTATTTATAAGATGATTTGTGTGTGTGAGTGAATGTTTTGTTCGGGGGCCTTTCATACACATGATCATTTTTAATGTGGGGTTCACCTAGCCAAAAGCATGATCCGGTCAGTTCTGACTGTTTATGTCCCCGTCGCCTCTGCATGACCATCACCCCTTGAATTTTTCCCTGGCCAACGGTGTCTTTTAACAGTTTAGATAATCGACTGACCTCATATATCGCATTCAGGACGTTCAGTCCACTCAGGGATGTGTGTATATTCTCCCGCAACTGATGGTCTCATGTATGTGCGTTCCCAAAAGGAGACCTGCACACATCGATATCAAAATGAGTTAAACCAGTATATGTCCCTGTCGTTTTATTTTTCACCTTGTTAATGCTGGAAAACTTGGGTTGTCGTAAAGTATCAGTGTTTGCACCCTTTTGTATTGTTCCTAATAATCAGCAATGCTTTAAGACTGTTTAACTCGCATCGTGTCGGTTCACCATGAGAATTTGTTACAAAGACAGCATTAGTGTATAGAATGGAATCGCACAGTGGCGTGCTTTTAGTTGGGTTTAAGATGAGATAGAGGCCATCAGTGTTATATTTATGAACAAAATCCAAATTGAATCAAGTTTTGCATTTTTCTGTGTTTTTGTTTCCCTCATCTTGTACTGTATACAATCTTTCCTTGAAGCGTTTTAAGCTGCTGTTCGCTGTTATTCCAAGAGCGCAGAACCAGAGCCCATGGTAGATTTTAGTAGCTTCTCATGTACAGTGCATATTCGCTGTTATATACAAAGAGTTTTAGGACACACGATTCTTGACTGTTCACAGTAATGACAAGGCTGATTAAATAGATAAAATAAATTTCACTTGTGTTTTGTTTTGGCTGGAAATTGTGCTTTATTATCCTCAGTGGCACCAATTTGTTACTGTAACATTCTTGTTTTTTTTAATGATTTGAGCTGAGTGCTCATGGTCGCCAATAAGAAGTGCTGATGATTACGTCAGTTTAAATGTGAAAGCTTCTTACTATGAATTAAATTTAACTATTTTAAATTGTAATCATATTTCATAATATTACTGTTTTTACTGTATTTTTTTATCAAATAAATGCAGCCTTCATGAGCATTACAAGTCTTACTGATCCTAACCTTTTGAACGGGAGTGTATATATATATATATATATATATATATATATATATATATATATATATATATATAAATGATTAAATTATGAAACTTTTCGGGCCAGCAGTACCAAGGTGAACAAGAAGTGCCACGTTTTCAGCAACCAAAGGTAAATCTATTGTAATATCCATCCACAATATGAGTTTAATATATTATATAACATATTAATGTCTAACTTATGAGTTGCCAAATATGATACAATATTTCATGCTTTACTTTTTTTTTGGCAGTTAGGTCAGAAGAATACAGGTAAGTTGAATCACTTTCTTGTTTCTTGTCTTTTATGTTGTTGTTCATAAAGTCACTGAACTCTGTTCATAAACATTTTGCTGATGTAAACGTAGAAAACCATCTAGAAAAGCTAATTTTATAGTTATATATAAGCCTTATGTAATATATACAGTATATATGCATATTCATCATACTCATAAACCTGATGTTTTTCATTGTTTTACATTTGACTGAAAAGCAAACTGTCATAAAGACCTTTAAACTCACCTTGGACACAAATACAGTGTGTTGCTGTGTATTCCGCTAAAACATGTTTTAATTTATTGAGTATTACAGATGCATCTCTTCCCTCCTCTCACTAGGCAGTTCATTTTATATGAAGAGGGAAGCAGATAAAGCTAGTGCCTCCAAACCTCCCTGGCGCTCAAAGATATCGACCACAGCTCCGTATTTGTGTGTAAATGTGTCGTTACTATCATGAGCAGTATTTGCATTGTTAATCTGCCTGCGGCCGGCAGGCTGATTGTGTGCTGATGGGAGAGAAAGGTGCATCTTATTGCCCAGGCAGTTTGACGATTTTATTTGAGGTTCAGCTCCCAGTCAATGGGATCGGCGGTAAATTACATTCTATGTGCGGGAAAATGATGTGACACCCGTAATTTATGTCAAATAACTTTTTGAGGATGTGAAAGTGTGTGTGTAATCAGCGCTGGTGCTGATACTGGAGATTTAATTGAAACATTTTTCTTTTCCTCAAAGGCTGATGGAATGGCATCTTGTTGTGTAATGTTCTGTAATGCTTCATTTTAAATCTAGGGTCATCATCTGGCTCAGAGAAGGTCATAGATTCACCAGATCATAGAATGGAACCAGCTTTTCCACATACATCTATCTCCAGAAATCAAGATGCAGCAAGGTTAGTTCAACCAGACGGTCTAAAAGAGATGGTATGCAGGTTTAAAATTTGGGTCTTGTGATTCCTCAAAGTGTTTATAAGGAAGTCTGTTTCTTATTTACTTAACTAATGTTCCATGTTTGAGCATGTATATAGTTTAATGAAGTTGAGTTAGCAAGCTTAAAACAGTACTGGGTTCAATAAAAAGCAATATGGCATAATGTTGATTTTCACTGGAAATAATTTCGAATCACATCTCATTTTGTAAAAACCTTTGAAAACATGTTCACAAAAATGTATTTACAATCAGAAATCTATGGGGAAAGACATTTTGGAGTATTTAAAAACATAAATTTGAAGCTCGTAATTTATTTTAGTACTTTTAAATACAATTATTCTGTAAAAATGTTTATTACATATTTGAACTGTAACATGGGACTACTTTTCTCAGCAGATGAACATCTGCATATGTGTTACTGTAATTGCTATGAGTGTAACATTATGCGTTATTCCTTTAAGGAATTGTTTGGGGTTGGTTAAAGTACTTTATATATCATTACATTGGATATAGCTTTGTACGAAGTTGTAGATGATTCTATTATAACAATTTAATGCTAACATTTTAATGTTTAACTGCTGTCAAAATCTCTTTAAAGTTGTGATGTAACGGAAGTAGCAACAGATCTTTTTCTTTCATATTGTGACATAAATTCAATGGATTAGCGAAAAACAAAATGGAGATCTGGGTTTTAGTACTATCCATCGTTGATTGGATTTTGAGATGTGGGCATTGCACTCAAAATTGAATACAGGCTACTTAAAATTAACCATGGTCATATTTTGATAATGTAAAAATGTAAACATTTATGGGTGAATACTATAGTTCTATAACATGAGATCTAAAACATGCATTTACAAAATTAATTGTCATTTCATGCTAACTTTAAGTCAAGTCAGTCCATTTGGCGGCCATCTTGGTAATGTGTCTGGGCCCTGAATGGAAAAAGACTGAAATCTCAAACATTGGTTATCAATATTGCATTTCAATAACATTGCAAAGCAGTGCTAAAATCTGACAGAAAAGGAATCAAATAAATTGTGCATTTTCAGCTCAAATTGTGCAAGAATTGACCTTTGAAGGTGGGACTACTTTTCTTGGTGGATAAACATCTGCGTAGTTACTGTGAATGCAACATTATGCAGACCTAAGTTCCTACAAGTATTTATTTGGGGTCACTTAAATTACTTTGTATAATTAAAGCTGATAAAGTGCAAATTGTAGGTAATTCAATCACACTAGCCTCATGCTAACATGTTTAATGTTTTAGTGTTATCAAAGTACCTTTAAAGTCACGATGTAACAGAGTGTGACGTACTTTTGAGTGTAACAGATTAAAAAGATAATGAGTTACTTGTCAGAAAATTACTGAAGATTATCAGAAAGTGCCAGAATTTTGACATTTGATCTATTTTCAAAATTAGTTGCTCTGTCGCCCCCTAGACTTTCATTGTAAGTACATTAATGCAAACACAAAAAGTTACATTCTAACAGATGCTGTCATAAAGTTTGAACTTAACCTAGAATATCCTGGCATATAATGTGACACTTTAAAACAGCTCATGTTATGTTTAAGGCGCCCTGTGCATGTGATCTTGCGTCGGCCCCCCTTGGGCTGATGAAATGTGTGAGCACAGGAGATGATAATAATTGTGTCCATAGCTCATTACAGCTCCCAGATGATTTGAAGCCGTCGGGAGAGCACTGTCCTCTAACACCGCCACGGCCGCGCGCCACCGCTGACTTCAGCCGTTGATTGGTGGGATGAAATATTGCTGGAGAAAATTAAAAGGTCCCCGTGTCAAAATAATTCATGACATGCATATCTTCCGGCCTGATGAAATAGCTGATATCTGGATTAGAAGGATAATAAAAGCGATCAGGCTACAGTTAAACTATTTCGGCGGCGGAGGCGTTCATTTTGTCAATGTCAAGCGCAGAGGATCGCAGGGTCAAGTTCTGAGTGTGGAGGAGGAAGTGTGTGTGTGTGTGTCTCAGTGACAGAAAATCAGTGTATGCTGCGGGTCACTCAATATCCCACCTGCGATTTGAATATCTGCTGTAATTGTCCTAAAACGTCCCATCAGTGGATCTGCCGGACACCATTACGGCTCCACAATATGGTGTGACATTCAAATTCCCCCCAAATGACAGGTTATTAGAAGCGGGGAGCAGGCGGCATGTAATTAAGCACCATAACTTTGACCTGTAATGTGAAGTGATGGCAGGATTGTAATAGGTGGAATGAAAGAGGCACTATGTTAAAACAATGCAGGGAAGAGAGTGGATCGCTGGGGGATTATTTGCTTCGGATTCTCCTTGGGTTTATCTTCGTAACAGCCTGTCAAAGAGATTTCGGAGATTTCTGACCGTTTACTTCAAAGGTTATGGGCCACAGTTATGATCACTTTGGACGTGATGCTTGGTCTGCCTCGAGCTTGGCTGACGATATATGATTCAATTGAATTTTTTAAGGTGCAGTCATGTGAAATTTAATTCTCCTGCAAGGATGAAAAGACTTGCCACAACCACCTTTTACTGTCGTAATGATCGCCCTGTCTATTGTGTGCACATCACTGACTTTTTTAGAGGAGAAATGGTCTAAAGACGTGTAATATAAATCAATTTTAAAGAGAGTGATATAAATCTTTTTATAGTGAGATTTTATGTCCACAGGATCCGTGGCAAATCAAACGTGATGCAGGGGCTTTAAAGAGAAACTGCTCGGTCAGAACTGACTAAAGTAGCAGAAATAAAAGTTGTGGACTATTAGTCCAACAAAATCACACCAGTAAATCTGATTCTAGTAGAATGGCCTCTACAACCATTTCACTTGTTTGGTTTTGATGTTAAACTCAGGATGTGTGACGGCCAGTGTTTGGAATAGGGGTTTTCAGTGACTGATTCTTAAATGTTCCCACTTGGTCCACCCTATTTTGAATATTTGATTTGTTGAACTTTGTCAAAAATACATAGACTTTGGATTATCAGTATTTAGTCAATAGATTATCGGTAAAACATTTTTATAATATAAAAATACATTTTTAAGAGAAATGGTAAAACACTACAATAAAAAAACTACTGTAAATTTCTTAACAGTAAATTTAACTGTACATTAAAAAATTTTACAAAATAAGATGCATTTAATTAGATTGTAAAATACTGTATAGAATGTACTTTATGCCTTTGGAATAAAAGAAGTATGAATTTGATTATATATTAGCATTTAAACTGTGTAGCCATATAATACTCAATAAGAAATAAATAAGAAATTATTGGTAAAATGGTGTCTTTGAAAGTAAATATATGAGAAAAACATTCCCAGAAGTCCCTGCATAAAGTGTAACATTTGATTACATTTTTAAAAGTTTTTTGTCAGTTATTTATGTTAGGGCGTTATGCTATTTGATTGTTGCATTATTTTATTGATAAAAGTTGATAGTTGTCACCTTTTTGTGGTGAATTTTTGGCAACTACTGTTGTCTGTTTGTGTGTTGTATCATGATTGTTTTCAGTGTATGTAAACTTGCTTTTGTGCACTGCTCTCTTTAAAGGGGTCATATGATGCGATTTCAGTTTTTCCTTTCTCTTTGGAGTGTTACAAGCTCTTGGTGCATAAAGAAGATCTGTAAAGTTGCAAAGACTAAAGTCTCAAATCCAAAGAGATATTCTTTATAAAAGTTAAGAGTCAACCACGCCTACCTAAAACAGCTTGTTCTAACTACTGTCTACGTCACGATGTGGGAAGATTTGCATAACGCTGCCCAAATGTTCGCGCAAAGAAAGAAGGCGTAACTTTTATTCTCGCTGTAGTATTGTTGCTGCCGCTGCCGCCATGTCGTGAAGGCGCTGTGTGCTTCGTTGTGAAAGCGAAACTACTTTGTTTGGCCTTCCAAAAGAGGACGATATCCGCTTCGTCATGCCTGGAGCTGATCCGTGCTGGTCGCTGAGGAAATACATTAACTTCGCGCTGTGGATCGCCGGATCGGCTTTCACCGTGGACGAAGCGGAGTCCAGCCCGGGGTCGTCACATGTGGTTGCCGCAAGCCCGCCGGCCTCTGCTCACTCAAGCCGGCCTCCTCTCACTCATCCCGCCGTGTGTTTCATTGTGAAAGCGAAACTACTTTGTTTGGCCTTCCAAAAGAGGACACGACTAGAAATCAGTGGTTAAGTTGTATTTACAACACTGTTCCAGAACAGTTCAACCCAAATATTCAGATGTGTCCAGCGCATTTTATGGAGGACTGTTTCCTGATCCTGGTAGAGTAGACTACAATGCCGGCTGTTCTGACTCACAAACTGAAAGTACGTTTTTTATATTTAAAAAATTTGCCACTGATGATTCAAACGCGAATTTTGGGCAGTGTAGAGTAGGGCTTGTTGTTTGTCATTTCTCTGATCACAAATGCAGACATGGTTTTATGTTTATGCGGCACGATGCAATGTGTAAAAAGACAGTATAAGTCATTATAATCAGTAATTATGTCCCCACTGGATGCAACAAGTGCCTCGTTTATAATGAGTTTGAATGTTTTTGTCTCTCTTGGCCAGACAAGGCATCAAAATATGGTAAGGTGCGCAACATTTCTGTCACACGCTTGAGGAATTCAGCCAATCACAACGCACTGGATAGCTGGCCAATCAGAGCACACCTCGCTTTTCAGACGATGAGCTTTGTAAAAATCGATGCGTTTCAGAAAGGCGGGGCATAGAGGTGAAACAATAATGTACAGTATGTGGAAAATAATGTGTTTTTTGAACCTTAAACCACGTAAACACATTTCATTACACCAAATACATAAAATAATGTTCTTTTAAGCAACATCATAGGTCCCCTTTAAAATGGTAAAAAGAGTGGTATAAAGACTTAAATTAATAAAAAAAATATACATAAAAAATTAATTATGAGAATTTTTTTTTACAATACTACAATAAAAAAACCTGTAAATTCCTTAACTGTAAATAATTCATGTTATTATATTGTAAAATACTGTAGAATGTGCTGTGTATATTTGGAATTTAAAAAAGTATGAATTTAATTATATATTACCTTTACCACACTGTAGAGCCATATAACACTAAATAAGAAATAAATAAGAAATAATTTATTCCCAGAAGTCCCTGCACAAGTTTGATTAAATTTGTAAAAGGTCTTTGTTGTAAGTTATACAGTACATTATACATTTATGTAATTTAGTTAATGATTATTACATTATTTTTGTAATAAAAGTTGATAGTTGTCACCTTTTTTGTGTTGTCTGTTGTCTGTTTGTTTTTTGTTTTTTTTGTAGCAGGATTTTTTAAAATGTATTTACAGCATATGTAAGCTTATTTTTATCCACCTCTCTCTTTAAAATGATAAAAACAGTGGTATAAAGACTTAAAGTAATCTAAAACCAGTGTCATACTTATACAGTAATAATCCCATCAGTGACAGATTTATGTTGGCCTGTGTAGTCAGCTGTTACCCAAAGGCAAATTTAAATAGTGAGAGAAAACAATGTGTGATTTTCAAGCATATCTTTTATGTGCTATCAGTACAGGCTCACGCTGGCTTCATTTCCGGCCTCGTCCTTTTTGAAGAGCAACTGGACGTTTTGATGAGCAATAGAACCCATCTGCTCCTTAAATTCCTCCAACTGGTGTGTGAATATGACGTAGACTATATGTTCAGCGAGAACCCTCGTCCTTCTGTTACCTGGACTTCGCTCTGGGAAAGTATCACAGATTTTCTGCCCGTTTGGCCGCGTCTGCCTTGGAGAACGAATTTGTACCTACGACGTGTCTGCCCGACCCCACAACTGTCCCTCGCGAAGGCGAGCTGGATGCGGCAGTGCGTTAATTCAACACGCTAAAGGCTCGTCTATTGTGTGATAGTAGGAAGACTGCTGAACAGAAGGTCCGCTGTCTCTCCACACTCGCTGCTCGAACCCACCCTCACCCCCTTTCATAACGATGGCAGATGGCTCCCGATGAATCCTTCATAATCATGTCAGGCCGGCTCCTCCAATCCCAAAACACATTTCAGCAGACAGAGAATTACACAAAAGATAAAAGCAGCCACCGGACGACAAAGACAAACAAACATCCACTTGGCGAGCAAGTTCCTATTCCGTAATACCTTTTAATCAAACTTGGTCTTAGGTTGCTCGCGATCGGCCTTCGAAAATGAGCGAGTTGAAAACACGATTTTCCACATAAACTATTGACCTTTGTATTCTTTTGTCAAACTCGGCCCATGTAATGTTGTTAATTGTGGTTCAGGTGAGGTTTGTCTCACCTCATTTCAAGGTCATGCACCACTAAGGCCATTTTCTTGACTCAAAGGGCACGTAATTTCACAGCAGTGTACTCCTCATTAATCCCTCCTGAGTGGGTGCTTGGGAAGTTCCAGATCACAGATTTGTTTTGCTCTTGTTTTCTGACTCACTGCGTCTCACGGCTCCACTGAAACATTAACCCCTGCACCCCACCCCGCTAAACGAGTGCGCACACACTTGCGAGACAACAATCACAAAGAGGCTCTTTACGCTAATGTTCCTTGTTTGTGGATGAGTTACTTTGGAGGGTGTGGGAAAGATTGATGGTTTGGCCTGGTGGAAATCCAAAGATCTGAATACAAAAATGTTTGGTTTTCTGTAATAGTGGGGACTTAATAGTAATAGTTTTCTGTAATAGTGGGGAGTGTTTTTATACTGAACTAATACTATTTTATGGCTCATATCCTTCTCAGAACCCTTTTTGCAATTTTTGATTTTCATCAAGACATTATTTTGTGTTTTTAACACATTTTCTTCTTGGAGGCTGTTGGCTGGTCAGCATCATGTAGGTCATTTTAGGTTTTAATACAGAGGCTGAAAAAACATGGTACATGGTGCTTGTACATATGACAATAAATTACTTTTAATATTTAATATTTAAAACAATTTTAATATTTAAGTCTCACTGTACTTCTAGGAAAAATGCTATTGTCTGAGCTCAGTATCAACATTTTGTTGTCAAATGCACTTTCCAGCATTTGTATGTGTGTCTTTGTTAACATAGTCCAGCAATTTTCACTTTTCATTCCATTTCATTTCTTTCCGCTAAACTTTTGTTGATGCATGAATAATTTATGAGGGAAACTAAAGCTCTTTCATCAACATGAAATAACAATTTGCAAATTTATGGAAACCACTAATTACTCGCCTTATTTGCCGTGACTATGATATTAAATATTCATAAATGTGTGATTATTTTTCTGATTTGTCTGTGGTTTGTTTTCAGACACCATTTTCAATAAATGAGATGCTTTGCAGCAGAAAAAAAATGTTTTGATGCAAGTCTTTCGCGCAGAACTTGTCTAAAACAAAACAAAATTAACCTTAACCCTTCACGTTAGATATTCCAAAGATGGTTTTAAAGCCTGTAATATTTTATAAAGCTGTTACTGAATTATATCTCATCTACAAGGGGATCTGAGTATCTCAGACCACTAACCACAGCTGACAGCATTTCGTAGTTGTTCTTTGTCTCAAAGGGCTCATCTGATCTCTGAGCAATGGTGAGATGTTGGATCCCAGCTGGGACTTTCAAATGAGCCCCCCGTCACCGCATCTGAAGGTAATGCTGGCATTTAACCTTAAATTTATGACTTTGTTATATCAGAATTAATTACTGATAGTTCCAACAAACTGAAATGGTGCTGACGAAAACACTAAGCACAGGCAATTTAGCTCTATTTGCGCATTAATTTGGGCCCACCTGTGATGCTCACTGTGCTGAGTAGCTACATCAGTTTTCATTACGGCTCACGCCGAGTGGTTTTAGTTGAATTACGGTATTAATTATCGAATTCACAAGGTATGAGGGTGACTAACGCTCCTCCGCAGACACCTGTGAAAGTTTTCCGTTCCTCCTGGAGACGGTTTGCATGTCTCCTTGGCATAACCTTCAAAAAAAATAAAAATCTGGTAATGAGCTGTCATGATCACCCGGATAACATTCGGGCTGTTTTTGAGATTTACTCTGCAAATAACAAATCATGGAATCTGAAATAAGCTGAAATTGTATAGTGAACTTGTTCTGATCGGGTCAGTCTGTCCAGTTTCTTCTTGACAGGTTGAGGTCGGGAATCAAAGAGGGCCGTCATTTAGCCCTTGGCTGGATTTTCATGTTGTAAAGTGCTGTATTAATCATAATCACACAACACCATTAGACTATGTCATTCTATTACAGAAATCACATTATCATACATTTCATTAATTAAAGTCTAACCCAGTCAACCTACTCAGAGAGGTGCCACCTCCAGAGGGGAAAAGCGGAAGGGATAAGTAGTTGAGAGTGGAGGGCAGAGGTCAAAGGTCACTCTACTCTCCAACATGACATAAAAGAGGTGCGATATTTGCATGTACAGGGCTTTTGTGGCAACTCCGGCGGGCAGGTTTTGATGGGTTCTTCTCCTGATGAGTGTCCTCTAAATGCGGCTAACAGTGGGGAGATTTGAGGTACAGGTGAAGGCACAATTACATCCTGGGTCAGGCATGACATAGGACAACAAGGCTCAGACAACTCCTTTGTTTCTCATTGGCCCCCCAAATTAACATGGAGTGGTCTGGATGAGTGGTACCTGTCATAGACACCGGTGTGACGATGCTTAAAAGTGTGACTCTTTCCAGAGTGCCCTCCATGCCCCCCATTTATCCCACCAAGATCGGCATTTTCTCAAGTACACAAACAACTGCAATTATCACAGGTAGCTTGCACTTTACCCAGCACTTGTAAACACATGCAACTTCATGCGAAACTGAATAAAACTGCATATACAGCCCAGTGTAGAAGTGTTAACTCTTGTGTGCCTCATTATATTGTGAGTAGAGGAATGTGAAAAAGAAGGCTGGTGTTTGCCAACAGTTTTTGGAGTGTTTATCCACAAAGGTTTTGTAATAGATGCGACAGGACTCTAAATTTTAACACCATAAGAGATGTGGCAGCAGTGTTATGGTTTGTATAATGAGCATCCAAACTGCAGCGGCAAAGATCGCAATTAAAATATCACGCAATGAACTGCCATAACCCACTAATTATGAGAAAAATATAACACTAATTCTTTGGTTAAAACATTATTCTTTGTGTTAAACAACTGAGGCGTCGCACTTCAGAATTTAGAACTATACCTTACTAAGCAAAATTGCTGATGCCAGATTAGCGCTGCCCTGGAATATTTGCTTCTGATTGGTCAGTAATAGCGTTAATATGACACGAATTTGACCCCATATTGTTGACGTCAGATACAGCTAAATAATGGCATAAAAGGACGTTTCTCGATACTGGATGTACAACGATACTTCATGTCCGCGTGTTGAAGCGACTCCAATAACGTGATATTTAGACCCTGGAATGTGAATTTTACCGGAGGATCCCCGCCGAAAAATGTGTATTTTACCCCCCTTAATGCGATTTTTACCGGGGAACCCCCTTCGAAACGTGATTAGGCTAGTTTTGAGTAGCAGTTGTGCGGGTTTTGTTGCGAAAACCTGGCGCCATCTTGTGTCTCACAATGTTTGTTTACAAACAGTAAATATGGTCTCGGAGAACATGCTGCTTTCATGGTGATGCAAAACTTTTGTTATGGCTATGTCAAAATCCCACTCGACGTACCATCTAGAGTTCTTCATACAATGAATGGAGGACGCTGAATGCCGGCTTTTCTTTTTATTTCGTTTTTCCCAAGCCAATGAAGTGCAGAGTGCTCACAGGTGCAAAACATAGAAAAAATTCCATATGAAAATCCTACTTCAAAGTACAAAAATAAACAAACCAAAACAAACAACCTTGGTTCAGGTTTAACAATGATTCAATCAGAGGACTCCTCAATAGCTACTGCACCCCAGCTAAAGACTCCCTGACTGCTTCATTACATGAGAATTTATACACTTGGGTTCAACCATTTCCCAGAAGCTGTAATATCACATAATCACATATTAACACATAAAAAGATTAAACATCGAATAACACTATTTCCTTCAATACACCAAATATCAATAGCACAATATACCATAACTTCAATTTAGCAATAATTATAGAAAGTCAAATACAAGAACTCCTAAAACAGTTTCCACCCCTTTCCACTTGGTATCTCCCACTCCCCATGATGCAACACAGGAAAGGTATAAAAAGGCTGACAAAAGACCTTTCGGGTCTTTTACTCAGTTCAAGATGGCCACCACTATGTATGCTGATCCAGGTAATAGCCAACAGTTTATAAGAAAAGCTTAAGTGTCCACTGGTTTTAGTGCCCAGGTGTGTAAATGTGTATGTGTATGTATGTGTGTGTGGGTGTCATCCATCTCTCCACCTTGCTGACACATCAAGGTAAATAAAGAGTCTTAAAACCCAAGTATGTGTTTGTCTTAATACAAAAAAGGGTTAGGCAGAGGGAACAGAGGGCAGCTCTGTGACAGGCTAGAAACAAGAAGATGAAGACATAGCTTGGAAAAACAACTAACCAGTAATTTGGATGACAGTTTAATAAAGTATAAAATGCATTATTGTAATACCTATGTATCATTTTGTTAGGACGCTGATTGGTTTTTACTTTGTAGTGGACAAATTATATTATTTTAGCCGAAGTTAATCTACTTAAGTAAAATGATAATATAGATTTTTATTTATGTGGTGGAATATTTTAGCTACCAGAAGCTATTCTCTATTCATTTAGGCCTATAGAATTGAGTTTAGTGTATTTTATGATCTTGCTTTGGGTTAGGTTGACTAAAAGAAATATAGCTTCAGCTTCTGTTGCATTGTGACGTTTGGCCACAGTTACAGGTCGATGGAGAAAATCTCAAAATGGCCAAATATTGGCCTGGCCGATATATATCGTCTATATGGAGTTGAGTAGTGCAACGGCAGATATACAGGTGATCAGACAGACAGGCAATGCTGGTGTCTGCCATCTCTCTGGGCCTGATTAGCATGTGTACTGTATGTTCTCTCATGCTGCAGTGTTGACCTGTGCTGTCATATCCCTGATTACCTCCCTGATTCACTTTCCTTGTTCAGTAATGTGCAATCAATCATAATCAATTAGCCAAAATGTTGAATCATTAAAACCATTATCATTAATTAAAATAATTATCACTTTCTGCCAATGCTTCATTGCCACTGTTGTCTAACGTGTCTGCAGCCCACCAGACTCTCTCTTGCTCTCTCACTTCTTGCTCTCTTTCTCACAGCTCTAATACTTTGACAGGAAAGATTTTCTTTTGCTTGGAATCATGAACTGTTTTAATCTTTATCACTTTTTTCTTATGTAATTTTTTTTTAATTACCAGTTTAAACATATAATCACTTATGACTTACTAATATTAGAATTACAAGACATGTACATTTAAGAAGGCTCAAATTGAATTCAGAACAATATTTTCTGCTAATATGCACATTTGTACTTTTACTAATGATTTTTTTGCAAATCAATTTAGCTCTATTTAAACATTGTTTTGTAGATCAGATTAGTTTTTTACTATTTATTTTTGTTAGTTTAGGTGGAAACCTTTTAAGACACATAAAAATATAAAATTAAACTAACATCATCGATTTAATAACATTTGCATACTGTTATGGTAGGTCTATTTGTTTGCATATTTGCACACTTAATTTTCTTGTCTGTTTATCAAACCATATTACCATATTGTATATTACTAATATACAAATAGTAGTATAATAGTATCTTTCTTCCCCTCTATAATATACTGTATTTGTATATATATTTACAACTTCTTTATCATTTTACCTTAACCTTGAGAGCTGAAGTTTGCAATTTTCTGTGTTGAAATACTACAATTTGGTAGCACTGGCTCAACCAATAGCGTGAGTTTGTTGGCCAGTGGCAGATTTGGCAGTGTTTGGGAAACCTGTCCTATAACAATTATTTTTGCAGTTCCTTTTGGAAATATATGGCCCAAAAAATTTACGCTTCAGCTTTAGCACTGTTCTTTTGTTGCCTTGTAAGTGCTGTTTTTTTTTTTATCTTCAGGAAATGCAAATATATATTTTGACTGCTTTATACACTATTGAAATTGGCCCTATAAAATGACACAACAATGACTACTTGACATTGGATGCCCTGATGTGTCGCTGTCAGGCGGTGTATCATCTTCAATAAGTGAACATTACAGCACTAGTTCCCCTCTCTCACGCTTGACTCATTTTCCGCTGTTGATGCACATGTGAATTTTGCAGGACTTTGAGAGAGATGCCGGTAATGATGTGTAAACATCCAAAAGGCACACTGCACAGAAGCCCTGAAGGCAGAAAGGAGGATAGAGAAAGTCATCCGAAAATGCGCAGGAATGGCGGTAATTCCGTCTTTTCACATGACTGTCAGTACGCTTTTGCTCTCTGCTCTAGGTTTAAACCTGGAATAGACCTGTCATCTTAAAACTCTCAATAATTGCACATGGCAAATTTTCCTTGAACGTGCCCAGGGGCCGCGCGCTTGTGTATGTACCCCTGCCGACTGCGTCTTCAGTCAAGCTCACCCGTGAGATTGAGGTCTCTGCACAGCAATGCTCAGGGGAATCTGGGACATCATTTAATGCTACGGTGCTAAAGCAGGCGTCTCATTGGGGTCACATCGCACCCTCGAAATGGAAATTGACCCGAACGTTGCGGGGGATCCCACACGCAGCACCGTTAAATCACTCTGTCATGAGTGAACTTCCACACTGCGAGGGTCCTTGCGTCCTCGGATAACATGGCGGTTGTTGCCATACTATTCAGATTCCAAACTCTCTGCTGTCAGTGCGTAGGGGGTTAGATCGGAGATGCTGTGTCTTCCGTGGCAGTCTGCCTGCTGAGGAGAGGAAGGAAGGGAGGCACACTCTCAGAAAAAGGTACAAAAGATATTACTTGTGCGGTACCCTTTCAAAGGGTACTAATAAGTGCCATTTAGGTTCTAATATATACGTTTAAGGTTCTAATATGCATCCTTTTGAGGTAAATAATGTACCTTGTGAAAGATTTCCAACCCAGTGACAACTTTTGTACCTTTTTTCTGAGAATGCAGGCCTGGAAATGGAGGTCTGGAGACATGAGGCATGCCACTGAGGAGCCGATCTATGGAGTGGCATATGAAACGCACTTGATTACATTAGTAGCAAATGGTCTGCAGGAATGAGTGTAATTGTAGCTCATTATGAGCTCTGGAGTGTGACGTGGTTAAAAGAGATTACATTTTTCCATATTCAGAACTATCCTGAACTCGGAAGGCTTTGTATCAAACACGGTAGTGAGGTAAATAGCTTAATGTGCACAACACACACTCCTATTAAACAGTCATGGTTTGATGTTTAGGGTTGTCACATGACATGTTTCCCAAGTACGACATGTTCCTGAAAAAACATCCTTTGTTCTTCCTGAATCATTCCTATTAAAAAAAAAATATATATATATATATATACAACAGTTCGTTCTGGCTCTCAAATCTGATTGGTTGAGAACCGTGAGATATTGTACTGGTATCGCTACAGGAACGCCCTTTCACAATGTTGTATCACTCCGCTTGTTCTAGCCGGGTCTATATTTAAAAAAAAATATTTAGCTAATCATTGAGTACGTTAGTTAATATAAGAAGAAACGTCTAGCTTCGCGGCCTCTCTCTCTCTCATTTGGATGCACGTCTTGCCGCATTGTTTCTCTCTTATAACCTCATTATTTCTCACTAATAACCTAACCGAAGCAGCACATGCCCTTGATACGAATTCTAAAAGTGACGTATGTCAAACTGTCAACTTGAGCTTTGAATCCGTGGCGGAAGGAAGTAGTTCCGCACAAAAGAGGGTTTTATTAGGCACTCCGTTGTTTCTTTTTAATTACAGACATGTTCTGTCGAACTGTTGTATAAACACAATACTCGAGTGATATTGCTCATATATATTTATATATCCTCCTGAGACCCAGCTATGGAGTTTTTGCCTCTGTAGTGGACATTATATTTTAGTGTATTTCTCTGAGACCTCACATGTCACACATAACTTAGGAATAAAATATAATTGTTCAAAAATGTTATTTTACCATTTTTTTCTTATGCTCTAAACAATGTAATGACATGAAACAATACTAAATTCACAAAGCTTTTTATTTCTGGTTCTCAGGAGGATATATATATATATATATTTAAATACATTTTGATCCTACAAAATAAAAAATCTGAATAGGTTGGTCCTAAAATCTGTTTGGTTGATGGGAATGTTGTTTCAATAACTCAAGGTCACGCGTGACGGTTCTAACACTCACCCCCCCCCCCTTTAATCTCTGTATAATTTATTTGTAAATTTTTTAAAAAATCTATAACTTTATTTATTTACTTAGCATTTTGGTGAACATTCATAAAATTGACTCCTAGAAGTGTTTTTTTTTTTTTCAGTTTTAAATCTGTTGTACTTCTGCTAACATCTTAAAGGGATAGTTCACCCAAAAATGAAAATTCTGTCATTAATTACTCACCCTCATGTCATTCCAAACCCGAAATCTTCGTTCATCTTCGGAACACAATTTAAGATATTTTTGATTAAATCTTAGAGCTTTCTGACCCTGCATAGACAGCAATGGATCTACCACATTCAAGGCCCAAAAATGTGAACGCACGTCAAAGTCTGACACTTTGACAGAATGACAGAATTTTCATTTTTGGGTGAACTAATCCTTTAAGAGGGTAGTTGTTTTGCATGATCTTTGACTAATTTCTAAGTGGTTAAACTGACTGTTACAACTCACCCTGTATTACAACCACTCCAAGTCTCCCCGACTGTAGAATCAGTATGCATCTGGTGCATTTATATGAAAAATGCAATGAAAAATGTGAAAAACTGATACGCGAATGATATCACATAGCTAGTTTGTTTGCATGATGGATGGGTCCTGCTCATCTACTCAGACTGTTTGTGCTTAAAGGCTCTCATTGGTGTATAAAAAAAAAAAACCCAAGGCAAGCCGTGCTGGCTGTCGTGTTATAAAGGATGCAGGACGAGAACGCAGACATGATTTCATGGCTAATGATTCCTGCGCTAGTATCACTATGGGCAGCGGAGAGGATAACCAAGTTGAGCTGTCTTTGCTCAAATGATTCAATTAGGCCAGCTGTCCCCATTTGTCATGGCCCAACTCGCTTTTAGATTACCTTCCAAGAGCGCATACGTGCCTCTGCATTGGACATACCCAGTCAACAATTTTGGGGGGGGAAAAAAAGGAAAGATAGTTAGAAATAAATAAATAAAAAATTGTCAGATTAAGCACATAAAGCCAATTATTGATAATAAATGTGACCTTTTGTTTCAAGGCAAGCTTGATGGCAAATTCTCGGTGTGAAATAGAGGGAAATCCCTGGAGCATGTCACATTGATTGGCAGGACAGAGATGGTCCTGCTATGCTTGAGAGAGACTACAGATGAGACTACACATGAATGGGGTAAATCATTAACGCAACTGGGTCAAAAGCACATGAAAATAATACAATATATACAAGTGCAAATGCTCATGTTTCCAGTAAGATTGCTAATTGGCATTTAAGAAATGATTGCAGTTGTTGACAGTTTATATATTATATTATAGACAAAAATTAATGTTAAAATGAGCAAAGAATTCATCTTAAGCAAGAGTTTGTATTGATAGAAAATGTACAAGAAAATTTCCTTTACAAATGCTGAACGCGAAGGATGTTTCACTAAGGAAGAAATACATTAATATTGTACAGCCAGTTATTGTGCATTCCTTTTGTGTATACATTTTGAGACTATTGATGATAGTCATCTGACTCATGATGAGTAATCTTTTACTTCTATATTTCTTCTTTATACCTTTAAAGGTAGCTTATAAGCAAAGTGAATAGTTTTAAATCTGTAATTCTGATTTTTATTTGTATTTTGTGGAAAATATATTTCTAATCTAGTAGATCACACATCATTTGATTTGCATAATTTGAAATACAAGTGCAAATGCTCACATTTCCAGTAAGATAAATGGTAATGAGCATTTAAGCTAATTTCAGACTTTAAAAAAATATTTATAATATTACAAAAGCTTTATCAGAAATTATAACAGTAATTGTAATTTTTTATTATATTATATTATATTGTTCCATATAATTATTTAAAGGGGTCATATGATGCGATTTCAATTTTTCCTTTCTCTTTGGAGTGTTACAAGCTCTTGGTGCATAAAGAAGATCTGTAAAGTTGCAAAAACTAAAGTCTCAAATCCAAAGAGATATTCTTTATAAAAGTTAAGAGTCAGCCACACCCTCCTAAAATGACTCGTTCTAACACGCCCCCACATGTCTACATCACGATGTGGGAAGATTTGTATAACGCCGCCCAAATGTAGAGTAGGTTTGTTGTTTGTTGTTTCTCCGATCACAAATGCAGACATGGTTTTATGTTTATGCAGCACGATACGCAACACAACGTGTAAAAAGACAGTATAAGTCATTATAATCAGTAATTATGTCCCCACTGGATGCAACAAATGCCTCGTTTGTAATGGGTTTTATTGGTTTTGTCTCGTCTAGTGATGTCCGGATCGCGAACGAATCGTTCTATTTAACCGGTCGAACCAGTTCACCAAATCAAACTGAATCGTTTGAAATGGTTCACGTCTCCAGTACGCACTAATCCACAAATTACTTAAGTTATTCGTTTTTTTTATTGATGTGCACGAGCAGAGCAGCTAGACTGAGTCTCGTCCTGCTGGGAGACGGCATCATAGTATGTTAAGGGGCGTAACATTTCCGTCACACGCTTGAGGTATTCGGCCAATCACAACACACTGGATAGCTGGCCAATCAGAGCACACCTCGCTTTTTCAGAACGATGAGCTTTGTAAAAATCGACATGTTTCAGAAAGGTGGGGCATAGAGGAGAAACAATAATGTACATTATATGGAAAATAATGGGTTTTTTTAACCTTAAACCGCATAAACACATTGCATTACACCAAATACACAACATAATGTTTTTTTAAGCAACATCATATGACCCCTTTAACATAGTTTTACATTAAGTCTAAAAAGTTTTGTATTGATAGAAAATGTGCTAATTAAGGAGTGAATCATTTTAAATCTGTAATTCTGATTTTGTATGCAATATTTTGTGGAAAACATGATAGCAATCACAATTTACAGTAGACATAGAGGTGTCAGGACAAGTGAGTTTGACTTTATTTGGAGTCATCATCACTTTTTATTATTGTTTTTAACTGTATATGTATCAAGCATGTGCAGATAAACATGATAAAAGGATAAATATGACAATGATATCACTTGTGAGGGATCATGATTCCTAGTGTGAGAGGAGAACATGTATTTGGAGACATGGCTCAGAATAGACACATATACTTATCACAGTAATTCAGAAAGGAAATCAACAGCAAGGAAAAGAGGGGGTCACACTTATCCATGTGAATTCATTCATTCACAGCAGCAAACATTCATTAATGCAATTTCCATCTATTTTGTCAGTCTTGTAACCCACAATGCTAACAAGGGGCAGAGAAAGGACTGTGGGCCTTGAAAAAAAACAAGCACTTAAATCCTGGACTGAAACAGGAAATTAACAATGCTCAGACACATCAGACACTGCTCTTGACCTTCAAGCCATCATTATTGGAGGGGTGCTAATAGAACAGTTGTCCGTTTACAGTTGTCAAACCAACAAATAACAAGAAAGTAAATAGCTTACAGATGATGTTACTGATGGAAGATTTAGCTTAACAAACCTCAAGCTTCGGTTAAGTGGCAGTAGGAAATAATAAAGCCTTTTTGCTCTCAAGGGCAATGCCATTGTTATTTGTGATCTTCAAGATACGGTACATATCTTGTTAAATATGTACAGAGTTTTTGTAACAGCTACATTCATGTTTTGACCAGTGTCAGAATTTAGAAATGGGCTTCCTTTCAACTTTATAGATGTAGATATGGGAGGAATATACTGAATTGAAATTCAAAGAAAATCAATGGTCAACAGGAATTAGATTAATCCATAAATATGAAACATAAATAATTACATCCTTAATTTTGAATTATCATTCCTATGTATACATCGAATACATTGTTGTTTCCCAAATGTTTCTTGTTAAACTAAGTGTTAAGTTTAAATTAACTGTAAAATGTATATATATATATATATAACTATAATATACTGTATTATATATAAAATATTTTATTGTGTTAATTTTTAAGGTTATTTCTTAATTTTTATTTATTTATATATTTATTTTACATTTCTACATTTTAAGGCATCAAAAGCAATGTTGTAAAAATTACTTAATGAGTCTATTATTTTATTGATTAAATATCAATGATTAGCTCTATTTTGAGGAGTTTGGGATAAATGAGATCTTGTAAAATTTTTGTCAATTAAATTAAGTCAAGGTTAAAGTATTTAAATATACTGTATGTGTAGTACAAATATCAAAAGGTTTTAATTCAAACATCAATTGTTACAGGGGTAGTTCACCCAAAAATAAAATTCTGTCATTAATTACTCACCTTCATGTCGTTCCAAACCTGTAAGACCTTTGTTCATCTTTGGAACACAAATTAAGATATTTTTGATGCGTTCCGAGAGCTCTCTGACCCTCCCATAGACAGTAAGGGTTCTTACACGATCAAGGCTCAGAAACGTAGCAAGGAGATTGTTAAAATTGAATTGTTGAATAAAGTTGTTATTTTTGTTTTCTTTGCTCACAAATAGTATTCTCGTAGCTTCGTAAAATTACGGTTGAACCACTGATGTCACGTGGAGCATTTTAACAATCTCCTTGCTACGTTTCTGAGCCTTGATCGTGTAAGGACCCTTGCTGTCTATGGGAGGGTCAGAGAGCTCTCGGAATGCATCGAAAATATCTTAATTTGTGTTCCGAAGATGAACGAAGGTCTTACGTGTTTGGAATGACATGAGTGCGAGTAATTCATGACAGAATTTTCATTTTTAGGTGAATTATCCCTTCAATATCATCTAATGTTTCTGGATCTATAGTTACATGACTTTATTTTAATTGCAATGTAATTTTAATTCTATTTAAATTCAATTTTACATCCTTTTTGCTAATCAAATTCAGAAATTAATTCTAAGTTCAGTTCTGAATGGGACATAACTCTCATTTTTCACACCAAGAGAGTGCTGTAGTTTGGATCCTTTTAGTCTTTTTAATCTTTTAGTTTTGTTATTGGATTGAAATATTTGTCCTTAATGAAACAAAGCATCGGAGATGTTTAGCATTTGAGCTGACATTACGGCTTTGACCTTCCCATGCTCCCCAGCATGATGTTCTCTCTGCACATTCTGTTTAAAGGTCAAATATGATCACCTCATCAAACCCCATTCAAACATTCATCTTTATGAAACGTTGCAGCATTCTGAGCATTCCCGTCGACTCGCGTCCCCTCCTGCTAGCGGTGTGCTTTGTTTAGCCGAAGATGCTGGCACCCGTTCTGTCCCTCCCTACCTGCAGCATCAAGCAGGCTGCGTTAGGGGGCTGAGGCCATGCCAAAACACAATTTGGACTGTCTCCAGCACTTCATTGGAAAGTAATGGTTTTCACTGAACTGAGTTATGACCAGCTGTTTGCAGACAGTCTGTGACATACTGATAGACCAGAACACCGTATGTTGCTTTCCAAATCAAATGATACAAGGAGTGTGACAGAGTGGTGAAACATCTGTCATTAGCAATTTTCAGCACGCTCCACTAATTCTGGACAAAATATGGGTAATGAAGTTACCGCAGGAAACTTCAAATACTGTCAGCGCAACAAGGCTGTAAGAAACCGGTGTTCATGAAGGCTTATAATCTAATTCATTTGTTGTAAGACATACAGACGGAGCGATAATTGTTTTTGATCATCGTATTTTAAAATGCAAATCACAAATGTTCTTCTTTAATCAAAGAACAAAAATCAAGGATGGGCGGGAGATTTGTTCCTTGTTACCGAGACTCCCTCCCTTGTAGTTCTTGCCATCAGCGGGGGCATCTGAGTGAGGGCCACAAAGGTTTGACGTGTCTGAGCGTCATTGCTCACTCGACCCAGTAGCGTGAATCCAGTCTGGCTTGTTCTCTGTGATCTAATGAAAAGACATCCTGCTGTTACAGAGAGCTGAAATGGAAGTGTTTTATCTTGCCAGCTGCAAAAGACCACCATATGCAATTTCACATTTGCCTATACAGTAGTTCTCTCAGCACCGATTCTCATTTCATTAGCTTGTTTAGTAATGGTTTATAGAGTGGGATATGTGGATTATGTTTAGAATGTTCATAAAGCTTAATACCGGTACTTGAGAAATATGCCAAACAAATGCAGAATTTCATAATTTTAGACACACTTTTTTCCTGTAATCATTCAGTCATCAGGGTTATTATAGTTAACTAAAACTGGATCTAAAATTAAAACCAATAAAAAAACACTATTTTGTTATTTTAATAAGATAAACTTTAAGTGAAATCAAATACAATATTTAAAAAATGTTTGATTTCAGCAACATTTATCATTAATTTAATTTAACTTGTTGTACTAAAATAACTCAAATGAAAACTGGGAAAAAAACTATACAGACATAAAAAGGAAAAAAAGCCTACTCAAAATGGTAAAAATGCACAACAAAATTACAAAAAAAGTTAACTAAAATTTAAAGTAACTAATAATTAAAATAAATAAATAATAAATAAAATTAATAAAAACTCTACAGACATACAGTATATACCCCCCCTCCCAAAAAACTTACTAAAATGACAAAAATGCACAACAAACCACAGTGAAACAACACTGAAAATGGTAAATATAAAAATAAAAACTGTTTCCTGTTAATAAAAACTATAATATATCTCAGTGATACTAAAATAATGTTACACTATTATTGCGGTTAGGAATTTTTACTGTTTTCCACTGTTACATTTGTACTGTTAAATCTTTTATAATCACTCAGGCAGCATTGATTTAATAAAAAGTGAAATAGTAATATTGTGAAAATATTTTCACTATTTATTAGAATTAAAAAAAGTTTTTTTTTAAATTTAATATATTTTTTTATTACATTTTATATTTCATTTTATTCCTATGATGGCAAAGCTGAATTTCCAGCATCTACTCCAGTCTTTAGTGTCTTTCAGTGGATCTTTCATAAATCATTCTAATATGCTCAAGAAGCTTATTATGATGTGGCATTTTTTATTATTATTATCAGTGCTGAAAATAGTTAACACATTTGTGGAAACCATAATACAAATTTTTCAGGATTCTTTGATGAATATAGAGAAAAGACTAGCATTTATTTGAAATAATAAATCTTTTGTAACATTTGAAATGTTTTACTTGATAAATGATCAATTTAATGTGTACTTTTTAAATAAAAGTATTAATTCATTAAAACAAATACTATTATATGCACCCTCCCCTAACAGCATTTAAAAATATACAAAATGATTGTTGGTGGCTTAGTATGTCAGTCAGATGATTTCTTCCTGTAAGTGGGTGGTTCTTGGCCAGAATATAGTGAATATATAGTGGAGCAGGCTTTATACCAGTAGAAGTCTGGCTATGTGAGACAAGCAGTAATATAGTTCAGCGGTCCTTCTACCTATATGTGATCCATCATTGTTCATCATTCATCATACATTTTTGTCTTAATAGCACTTTGTATATATACCAACCTGAAAGACCTCTAGGACAGGGTTGGATAAAACACTTGCACTGTTCTTGAGTACAGCTTCAAGGATCTGTCTTTCCAAATCATTGTCAGAGTAAGACATGTTGAAGCAGGGTGGGCGTGATGAAGCGCTCCAGAGATCACTGCACAAACAAGGGGCCCGTTTTGGCAAAGCTTGGCAGCAGAAGGGCTATAAAATGATATGTGTTAATTTTGTGTTAATTATTATGGGTGCCACATGTTAAGCAGAATGTTCTATCATTGCAGAAGTTAGAAAAATCCACACCGATAATTATGGCAGAGTGAATGTGGAGGGGAGCAGTTGGACTCTGTGATTGTAAAGCTGCACTGCTGGAGTCTTGCCCCAGATCTGATGCCCTATTTTACTTTTTGTAATGATGCATCTCATGTGGCACATGGGGTGAATTACTGGCAGGACTGAACGCATGATAATCACCCAGAATTCTCCAGGGAGTGGGCGACTCCTCCTGGGAAGCACAGAGCTCATTAATATGCAGACTCCCACAATTCCTGCTTGTAACCTATACTGTCAATTGTTTAAAGCAACACATGCAGGGTAATTTTTTATTATTTATTTTTATTTTATTTAGACCAACCATCAACAGCAGATTTCTACTAATTAAATGGTATTAATTAATATTACATAAACATTCAAAAAGAGTTTAAAATGGCTTAAGTGCAATAATTTTATAATTTTTATTTGAAATGCAAACATTTTTCTGCTTTCTATATCAATAAAAAAGTAGAAAGAGACCCAAAATAAAATAGAAACGATCCACACACTGCCTCTAGTGCAGTGGTGTATAAAGTACCTGAAAGCCATACTCAAGTAAAAGTACAGATATCTTACCAGAAAATGACTTTGGTAGAAGTTGAAGTAACCGTTTAGAATATTCCTTGAGTAAAAGTCTTAAAGTATGTGATAATTATTGTACTTAAGTACGAAAAGTATTTTTTAAATCTTAAATGTACTTAAGTATTGAAAGTAAAAGTACAAGTAAATGCAAAATGAAAAAGAAGCAAATAAATATGAGGTGTCTTTCATTCCAACATAAGAAAACATTTCTGGAATCTGCATCTGAAATAGCATTTAGATGTATTCGCACAGTTTAATGTATCTCAGAGGGGTCATGGATGCATTTACCCTGCAGTTACTGATTGATAAATAATGTTTTGTTCTTAACATAAAACGTTGAATACTGATATTTGAAATGATTTAAAACATGAACAAAATTGTCAAAATGTGAAATTAAAACCGCCAGTAGGTGGCAACAAGTGATTGTTAATGAATGAGTCATTGAGCTTCAACAGATTCGTTCAAATGGCTGATTCCTTCAGGAACAAAGCATTTAACTCTGTTTAGAATCTAAAACTATGGCAGATAGAACAGTATAAAATATAAATACAGACGATTTCTACTACCATTTTTGCATTGCTTTATAACAATTGACATTTCACTTCCAAGCATCTAAAATGTAAAATGTCAATTGTTATAAAGCAATGCAGAGGAAATGTTTTCATTTTTCTCCAGTGTCACATTAACAAATTAAATATATAGGTTTGTTTCAGTCAGAAGAACTGAATTTACACGCTCATTGGCTTGGTTAACAAGTTGTTGAACACAGAACAAATGAGCATTGAGCAAACACATTTTACTTGGTGTGCATTTCAGTGCAATGTTTTCCATTTGATTTCCCCAGATTCAAAGATCCGTGAATGCTGCTATCTTCTTTATAAACTGAAGTTGAAGGCATTAAATGTTCCTCCATTTCTCCGCTGGGTTTCGGGTGCCCCCTCAAGCATGCTGTCATTGATAACTGCTACAAGCTCGGCAGAGCTTGGCTGGGACGCTCTTGGCAGAGCTGTGGTTTTTGCTTAGAAATATCACACTCCATCATGCGGCATGAAAAGCTTTGTTTTTCTCCTAGTGACCTTCTCCCACTCCTCTGCCTCCTCCGTCCATCTGTCCATTTGTCCATAATGTCGAGCTGACAGAGGATGGATAGATTCTGTCCCTCAGAAACAAGAACTTCCTGTGCTGTAGCATGTGTGGAGGGTAATTGAGTTAGTTGCTCTGATTGGGTGTTGGTGACATCACTTCAAGAGGTACTGCCTTTTAGCAGCAGATTTTAGTCATGTTTCATGCATTGTTTCAGATTAATGCCATCCAAAACGAGTCGCAAAGTGTTAGAGCCGTGACCTAGCGGTTAGCATACTCGAGGAATACAGGTTTGAAAAGCAGTGCAATCATTTTATAATTTAAATGCAATCATTTTCTATCTTTGTGTACCGTCAACATCTGTCAAAAGAAGAAAAAGGAATATATAAGAGAAATAAAAAGAGCCACAGACTCCATCTAGTGGCATTAGACAGAACTGCAAAAATAATGACTGTTTTCAAACAAGTTTCCCACATTCTTTCTGCCATAGTTCTTTCTGCCATAGGTCCCAGATACTAAAAGATACTTTTGTTTGAGAAGAGAAATTGCATAAGCTATTAAGACCTATTTTCAGCGGACTGTAATAATAAATAATAAATAAAAAGTAAATAAATACTTTTTATTTATCCTGTTTTTGTGCCTAAAGCTAAAATGTTAAGACTTTGTTTCAGAGGAAAACTGTAAATAAATAAGTAAATAAATTAATAAATACATAAATCACTAATAAATAAGTAAATAAACAAATACATTTTATTTATTCTATTTTAATTTTGCCTAAATCTAAAATATTAAGACATAATTTCAGAGAAATCAAGATACTTTCAGTTAATAAGAAAATCTGCCTAAGATATTAAGATTTAAATGAAAATAAAGAAACAAATACACTTTTTTTATTTTGTATTTATTACTTAAGCTTTTCTTGCCCTTTTGCAAGAAATTGGAAATACAAAATCTTAATTCAAGAAATCCTAATTCAAGAAATTCATATAGTTATTGCTTTCTGGATGTTAAGTAAACCAGATAAACATACTAAAAAATGCAATTTACATTTAATACAGTTTAGCTTGTACGATAATCCAGTTTGTCAGTTAAAGAAGCCACCTGCATTTCTTAAGGTTGATCTGTGATAAGTGATAGCACAGGATCACCATGTACAGCAGCAGGTCATGAAGAGGCAGGAATGTCATTGCAGACATGTCTGTCAGAATGGTGAATGCCTCCCTGCTGAAATCTACTGACATTGATTTGTGAGCATAATGGCTGATTATAGGATGGATGACAGATAAATTTTATCAAAATGAAGGCACAATTAAACATTTCATCTCCCTAATTACTGGCTGTAGATTTGGCCTGATGACCATGTGCTGTAGGAAATCAGCAACCATCACATATTTTAATGGGACACAGCTGTCCTGCGGCCTCGTAATATCTGCACACACTGTAATTTATGAGAGGAAAAAAAAAGAATAAATTGACAGTGGAGTTAGAGAATAGATTCAGAATAAGTGAGTTTTGGATTAAGTGTTGGTTGTACTTACTTTCTGAATGTGAAAAAATATTTATTTATTTATTTTCCCCTTAAAGAAATTAATAATATTTTGATTTTGTTTTAATTTTACCCTTAAAAAAATTAAACAACTGATTTGAACAATATTTTGATAAAATATTTAAAATCATGTATGCTTAGCTGCGATGCACTCCAGTCAAATCAGTAGCATAATAAAACCTGTTTTATTCTACATGAAGCAGGTTGACACAATGCCACCATATTAAGATCACATGACCAGCTGATTACTATTATTGAATTATTTTGCTCATATAATGAATGAATTATGTCTGACTGAAAATCGCACTCCAAATTGTTGCTTATATGCCACTGTGTCAGTAAAGTCTATGAAACGGCCATTTTGACCTGTGCATGCATGCATATATTAAAAAGAACAAGGAATATTTACATTTAAAATCCCATATTTTGCTGTATTTTTGTAAAACGCTAGGTTCAGCAGGAATGTAAATGATTAGAAACACAGATTGTTTGGTGGCTTGTAATTATATTTGGAAAATCAAAATTTGTGCCCCGCACATTCCACAGGCTTCCTAAAGCAGGCAAAGAAGAGACGCTCGTCCACTGAACGCATGAATTTCAGAGGCTTGGAAAGGCTTGTGGGGTTCACACTGAAGTAATCAGCCTTTCTGCTCTGTCTGTGCCAAGGAATTAGCCTGGGAAATTCACCAAAATGTGGGAACAGCTTGGGAACAGATTGATGCAGAGGGGTGAGAGAGACGAGAGAGGCTTAGACTGTATGTGTGCACCATGAGTCCATTCCAGAGCAAATATATGGAAAAGCTTCTCCTAAGTAACTCAGCTCCTCTGAGCAAGGCTGTCACGCTCTCTGGTGTGAAGGATCTTGAGTGATCCCTTCTTCACTTTCTTATCTTTTTCAAACTAGATTTTTAGATTTGCTGTAAAAATGAGTTGTGCTTGGTCTAAAAGAGTCCAAACCAAAGTCTCTGGTTTGTAGATGTGGTTTGAATCACTCAATATACATTTTATTATTCATCCAATGAAAATCGTAAGTCTGATATGATTTGAGGTATCATTCATGTCCATAGCACATAACAAATAGATAAATTATATACTGAAGTTTAATACTTTGAGTTAGGGGATTTAATATTATTATTTTATTTATTAATCCTGTTTTGTATGTGCTGAAAGCATGTACACTACCAACTGCAAAAGCTGTGACATGCAGGTTGGTTTTCGTGTAAATCTTGGCAAAGTTAAGCACATGTAAATGGCACACACTTGTAGTCCTTAGTACTGTTTTAGTATTGATTCCATTTTTATTTTCAAACATTCATTGCCTATTAAAAACCTACTCCGAATCTGCTTGTGCCAAAAGATTTGTGAGCAGTCTCAGCCACCAGAAGTTAATTTCATTGCTGTTTTCTGGGTGACATCCTCAGTCTGGTGTGGTTCTGTTTCTGCAATGTGCTCATGGCAGTTTCCATGGCCACCCACAGATCTGAACCTGGTCCCAGTTCAGGTAAACACGGTGCCCTAAAGGGGCAGTTGACCCTCTTTTTGTGATGGTTATTTTTGGGTTGTACTACGCATTTGGCATGTGCTTTTTTATTTTTTTGTGGGTCAGGTTTTGTCTTTATTATTGAGGGTATGTCTAAATATTTACATATACAGTATGTGCAACACCAACAGAGATGTAAAGTTAATTGTAAAATGGAAAAATAATGCTTGACGTAATCTACTGTATTGTATATATTATATTATACATTATCACATGTTGTATATGAAGTAATTATTAAATTATATTTAAAGTATTCTAATAATATTTCTTATTTTGTAACTATTATTATGAAATGATATAAATATATTCATTTCTATATTACATTTCATTTTAATGCTATATATGTATGTGTGTGTGTGTGTGTATGTATATATATATATATATATATATATATATATATATACAGGTGCATCTAAAAAAAATTTTATATCGTGAAAAAGTTTTTTTTGTAACTTATTTCAAAAAGTGAAACTTTCATATATTCTAGATTCAAAAAGAGAACTTTTTCACAATATTCAAATGTTTTGAGATGCAGCTGGGTGTGTGTGTGTGTGTGTGATATATATATATATATATATATAATTAAAAATATTAAATGATATGTATTAAATATTAAATTATATTTAAATTGTTCTATATATACTGTATATATATACACGCATATTAAAGTCTAAGATTCTTACTATATATTTATTCTACGGGGCCGTTGAATGCTTGAATCTGATTGGCTGACGAACGTTCTGAGGTGTGCAATTATTTTCTGGGAAACGCGCGGCGAACGTAGTTCCAGGCGGCTCTCTTGACCGCATTACAGTTCCATATTACTTCGCATAGTTAACTGTAATAACGGAAATGATCATACAGTACCTATACAGCACACAGGAATCACTGCAATCACACGTGCTCGCACACGCACACTACGGTCACGCAGTTTGCACAAAAAGGTTTTGTTTCTATATTACATTTCATTTTAATGCTATATATGTATGTGTGTGTGTGTGTGTATGTATATATATATATATATATATATATATATATATATACAGGTGCATCTAAAAAAAATTTTATATCGTGAAAAAGTTTTTTTTGTAACTTATTTCAAAAAGTGAAACTTTCATATATTCTAGATTCAAAAAGAGAACTTTTTCACAATATTCAAATGTTTTGAGATGCAGCTGGGTGTGTGTGTGTGTGTGTGATATATATATATATATATAATTAAAAATATTAAATGATATGTATTAAATATTAAATTATATTTAAATTGTTCTATATATACTGTATATATATACACGCATATTAAAGTCTAAGATTCTTACTATATATTTATTCTACGGGGCCGTTGAATGCTTGAATCTGATTGGCTGACGAACGTTCTGAGGTGTGCAATTATTTTCTGGGAAACGCGCGGCGAACGTAGTACACATCTGAATATTTGGGTTGAACAGTTCTGGAACAGTGTTGTAAATACAACTTAACCACTGATTTCTAGTCGTGTCCTCTTTTGGAAGGCCAAACAAAGTAGTTTCGCTTTCACAACGAAACACAGCGTCACACACAGTGGCCTTGAGTGAGCGGAGGCCGGCTTGAGTGAACGGTGGCGGCCTAGAGTGAGCAGAGGCCGGGGGCTAGAGTGAGCGGAAGTCAGTGGGCTTGAGAGCGGCGCGGCTGGCGGATTCGACGAAAGAGCGTCCGGCGGGTTTGCGGCAACCACATGTGATGACCCCGGGCTGAACTCCGCTTCGTCAACGGTGAAAGCCGATCCGGCGATCCACAGCGTAAAGTTGTTGTATTTCCTCAGCAACCAGCACGGATCAGCTCCAGGCATGATGAAGCGATATTGTCCTTTTTTGGAAGGCCAAACAACGTAGTTTAGCTTTCACCACGAATCACACAGCGCCTTAACGACATGGCGGCGACGGCAACAATACTACAGCGAGAATAAAAGTTATGCCTTCTTTCTTTGCATGAACATTTGGGTGGCGTTATGCAAATCTTCCCACATAGTGATGTAGACATGTGGGGGCGTGTTAGAACGAGCCATTTTAGGAGGGTGTGGCTGACTCTTAACTTTTATAAAGAATATCTCTTTGGATTTGAGACTTTAGTCTTTGCAACTTTACAGATATTCTTTATGCACCAAGAGTTTGTAACACTCCAAAGAGAAGGGAAAAATTGAAATCGCATCATATGACCCCTTTAAAATGACGTTTTGGAACTAGCAAAAGAGGTGTTGGATGAGATGCAGAAGAAATAATCCTACTCACAATAACAGATACATATAATATTTAAAAATTATTTTGATATTTTAGTAATGCATTAACATAAATTATTACACATTTAAATATTTTATATAAAAACGTTTTATTAGTGCAAAAAGACATTTAATTCAACAGTAGTGTGAATTGTACAATAGTGAATTATGCTGTTCAGCTATGGTGAGACTTTGTGTTAGGGGCATAGATGAGCATAGGAAGTTGAAATGGCTTTATGTGTGCACATTTATGACCACAGGCTTGTGTCACTGTGAGCACTGTGCTGAAGCCTGACATGGGTTCTCATGCTCACAGATAGCCGGCTGTTGTCCTAAACAACGCAACATATTGCCACATTGCCCTGGGACAGGGAATCAGGAAGAGCAAAGAACAATGACATGCACAAGGTCTCCATACTGTTTATTCCCTCTGAGCTGGGCCAAATATGACTTTACTTGAAAATGAAATGAACCAAGTAAAGTAGCTTAGGTTTATGAGGCTGTCAAGACGCCACTCTGTTTACTGTCAAAACAGATTTTCTGTTGCATTCTGCACTTTCTATGAATATGTTACAATTGGGGTCTCAAAATACAAAATGTTTTGTTGTTGTTCTGAGAACTATTGGATATTTTATATAAACTAATACCTAACATTATATATATATATTGTTCTGTTCTATTTTATTAGTTTTTTTATATTTATTGACAGAAAAATACCCATTTTGTTTCTAAATTGTGAGAAGTGCCAATACTTGTGTTTTCATGTTTTGCATATTATTTCTTTGCATAAAATATTATATAAAAATTTTAGACATTTCTAAGTAGATATTTGCTGACCAGTTTTAACTTCTCTTTCTGATCTTTTCTATTAAAGGGATAGTTCACTAAAAAAATGAAAATGACTCACCCTCATGTTGTTCCAAACCCCCCCTCGCCCCATAGACAGCAAGTATGCTTACATGATCAAGGTCCAGAAACATAGCAAGGAGATTGGTAAAATAATCCATGTGACATCAGGGGTTCAACCGTTTTACAAAGCTACGAGAATACTTTATTCAACAATTCGTCTCCTCCGTGTGAGTGAGGTGTGAGTAATTAATGACGGAATTTTCATTTTTGCGTGAACTAACCCTTTAAGACTCAGGATCTCTCACAAAGTCTGCTTTGTGTTGTGACATGACATTGGCATGCTAGATGTGTGTGTAGCGTTCGTCTCTGAGAATTGGACTGCTCAGTGTGAAATTGTCTAATTTGCTTCACTGGATGGTATTGCAAATGAACTCAGAGTTCTAAACAAGCATGAAAAATATGCATTGATTGTACACATGTCTTATTTTCTTTCTGCACGTTGTCCTTTACCCTTCTGGTCATCTTCTACATATGTCTGGGTTTGGAACACATACTGCCTGCCATCATTTCATACCAGGCTGTTTTGAATGTGCAGAATGTGGCTTTTTATGCCCAATGACTTTTACTAAAAGAGGCAGATATTAAACCATCTGTTGGAGAGAAACACTTTGTTAGATTTTTTTTATTTTAGTCCCATTTTTAGAAGAAATTAATAAAGAAAAAGAAACAAAAACAAAAACTTTTTTGTGTGAATTTTTTTCCATGCAAAATATTGTCGATTTATATTCGAGCAGGGAATGTTGTGATATTTCCCCTCGTAATGTACACAACAAAATAACAAAAGTCCTTATTTATTGTGGTCATGACATTTTGTTATTTATTTGTGATAATTAAACAAAATTTTGCTATTGTGCTTTGCTATATCTCATTTTTGAAAATAAACTTTTTTCATTTGAAGATATTATTTTTCATGTAAAATATAAATTTATATTAAAGCAAAGAATTCTGTGAGGTTTCCCCTTGCAATATACATAACAAAATTAGTCCAGTAACTCTTTATTTTAAGGAATTATGCTTACTATTAACTAGTTGCTTATTAGCATGCATATTACTCGCATGTTGGCCGTTTATTAGTACCTATAAAGCACATATTTATTCTATATTCTGCATGACCAAATTTTAGATCCCTTAATCCAACCCCATACCTATTAACAACTATACTAAGCAGCAAATTAGGATCTTATTGAGGAAAAACTCTAAGTTAATAGTGAATAAGTGTTCCCTATTCTAAAGTGTTACCATTAGTCCTTTTTGAATAATGTGGCCATTATGTTTGGAGATTTTTTTTGTGTGATAAACTATTTTATGGTAAACTTTTGCTTAAAAAAAAAATCATGAAAAATATCATCAATTTATATTCAAGCAGGAATTATTATTTCCCCTTGTAATATATATATATATATATATATATATATATATGCCTCGTTTGTAATGGGTTTTAATGTTTTTGTCTCGTCGCTCCGGCCGGGACACGGCATCAACAGTATGTGAGGGGTGTAACATTTCCGTCTCATGCTTGAGGTATTCGGCCAATCACAACGCATTGGATAGCTGGCCAATCACAGCACACCTCGCTTTTTCAGACCGATGAGCTTTGTAAAAATCTACACATTTCAAAAAGGCGGGGCATAGAGGAGAAACAATAATGTACAGTATGTGGAAAATAATGTGTTTTTTTAACTTTAAACCGCATAAACACATTTCATTACACCAAATACACAAAATAATGTTCTTTTTAGCAGCATCATATGACCCCTTTAAGTCATCGAGTCATTTATTCATTCATTTGACTCGTTCAAATGGCTGATTCATTCAGGAGTGAAGTAAATGGTTCTTTATGAATGGCCCATTGAATCATTAGGCTTGTTCGACTTGAAGCGGATCATCACCATCAGACCGATCGGTGTGTGACATCAAAGTACCGCAAGAGCTATAGAGAGCAGACGACTCTGCATGCTTTTGAATCACTCTTGCGGTACTTTGATGTTCTACACCGATCGGTCTGTGCAGTGCCACTTGAATAACGCTCCTATGGCCAATGGCTCAACATGCCAAATGAAAAGAAAGAAAGAAAATAATAAAAAAATAATACTTTTTGCTTCATTTGAAAAAAAAAAAATTCATGCAAAATATCATCAATTTATATTCGAACAGGGAATATTGTGAGATTTCCTCTTGTAATATACATAACAAAATTGGTCCTTTAATGTTGTCATAGTGTTTTGTGATTTTATTTTTGATAATTAAACTACATGTTGCCGTATCTCATTTTTGAAAACAAACAAAACAAAAAAATACAACCAAACAAACTTTTGTTTCATTTGAAAATATTTGTCCTTTTTTCATTTTTAAATGCTATTAATTTATTTTTAAAGGGGTCATATGATGCGATTTCAGTTTTTCCTTTCTCTTTGGAGTGTTACAAGCTCTTGGTGCATAAAGAAGGTCTGTAAAGTTGCAAAGACTAAAGTCTCAAATCCAAAGAGATATTCTTTATAAGACTTCAGAGTCAGCCAAAAAACTACCTAAAACGGCTTGTTCTAACACGCCCCCAAATACCTACGTCACTATCTGGGAAGATTTGCATAACGCCGCCCAAATGTTCACGCAAAGAAAGGCGGCGTAACTTTTATTCTCACTGTAGTATTGTTGCTGCCGCCGCCATGTCGTGAAGGCGCTGTGTGTTTCGTTGTGAAAGTGAAATTACTTTGTTTGGTCTTCCAAAAGAGGACGATATCTGCTTCGTCATGCCTAGAGCTGATCTGTGCTGGTTTCTGAGGAAATACAACAACTTTGCGCTGTGGATCACCGGATCGGCTTTCACCGTGGATGAAGCGGAGTCCAGCCCGGGGTCGTCACATGTGGTTGCCGCAAGCCTCCTTCGTCTAATCCACCGGCTGCGCCGTTCTCAAGCCTGCCCACCTTGCTTTTCAGAACGATGAGCTTTGTAAAAATCAAGCGTTTCAGAAAGGTGGGGCATAGAGGAGAAACGATGATGTACAGTAGGTGGAAAATAATGTGTTTTTTGAACCTTAAACCGCATAAACACATTTCATTACACCAAATACACAAAATAATGTTCTTTTTAGCAACATCATATGACCCCTTTAAGCTGAGCTTTTTGTATGATTGTCTTATTTAAAAAAAAAAAAACAATAAACTAAACAAACTTTAGTTTCATTTCATTCAGTTTTTTCATGCAAAATATCAGTTTATATTCAAGCAGGGAATGTAGTTTTATTTCCCCTTATAACAAATGCATAACAAAATTAGTCCTTCTTTAATGTGGTCATGATGTTTGGTGATTTTATTTGTGATATTTAAACTATATTTTGCTAGTCACCAAAGGCCGTATTAGACTGGACAAAACATTCATTCCCATAATAACCAACCGGCTTGTTATGCCAACCTTTGATGTCACAGTTTCCATGGCAACTGATATCAACACGGATCCTCAGGATTTTGCAAAGCCTTCAACAACTCTCATTATTTCCAGACGAAAACAAAGCGCAAACGCGCGTTCCCGTGTTTACCTTCATATTAAACAGCGTGAGCGCATTGTTGTTTGTTTTTTATTAGTGGCGCGCGCAGGACGCTGACAGCTGAAGAAGACTGTATTTGGGGAGGAACAGCATGGCTGCAGAGAGGAGTGGAGATCCTGAGGGAGGCCTAATGGTTCCACTCCTTCCTGCACAGAGATAAAGACTCATAATAACCGTGTATACCCACCATCTGGCTCTGTGCATGTGGTCCTTATGGAAGAGAAAGCAGTGCAATCTGTAAACGATCAGGAGCCATAGCACTCCCCCCAGAGAGACCGCCATGCAATCAAGGTGACAGATGGCATAGCTACTGCTGTGGCCGCATAGAGGAGATCAAAATCACCTTCAATAAACTCTGACTAGAATGGGCACGGGCCTCTCCAAAAGTCAGTTTGTCAGTCAAACTGTGGCAGCTTGCTGCATCGGGGGGTGAGATGCACTGACCGCCGCCCCTGTTTTCCATATTTTCCGTCTGACTAGTTTTGAACTGTGATCTTTCTCTAGTTGTCCTCGCTGCTCGTGGCGACGTGGGCGAGCCAGGTCTGTCGTTTTTGGGAAGGAAATTAGGTACATGATGTCACAGATATGGGGCACGGACGGCTGGTGGTGTATGGGCCACCTAATGCAATTTTAGATGGAACACTAGCCTACTACCCAGTGTACACTGTGTTCTACATACTGTATATATGTGTGGATATGCTGCATTTTTGTCACACGACTTTGCATGTTTAATTCAATAAGTGCCATCCTGTTATCAATTTATACATGTCAATTTAAAATCTTTTTTTTTTATTTTTATAAATTAAATTAAATTGTAAAAATTAGCATATTGTTAAATAATATATACTATTTGTTATATATTGATTTAAAATATAACACATTACATTTATATATTATATTCAATATAATGTGTTAATGTTCATTTGAAAATGTTTATATTTATATATATATACACACACACACACACACATATTAAAGTCTAATATTCTTATATATATATATATATATATATATACACACATACAGGTACCTAAATGTTTAGCCAATGATAAAATGATAGATAAAAAATTTTAGATAATGATAGTATCTTGACATGGACGTGTAAGGTTTTTTTTTTTTTTCAATGCATGCACGTATGCATGCATGCATGTATGTATTTATTTATTTAGTTGTATTTATTATTATTATGTATTTATTTATTATTATGTTGTTTTGTTGTATTTATTATTATTATTATTATTATTATTGAAAAAACACCAAAAATCCCACAATAACTGTCCATACTTTGTCTTCATAATGTTTGACCATGTAAGGTTTTTTTTATTAAGGTTTTTTATATATGTATGTATGTATTTATTTATTTAGTTGTTAAATAATTCAGATGATTTGCATACTATACAAAATATACATACTACACACTGCAGAAATAATAAGATTTGATTGCTAATATGTTATTGTGAAAATAGCCACATTCAAATCCAATCACGTCTGTTTGCTCTTTACATTCATGGTTTGCTCACAATAACAGTCTGAATTTTGAAAATGTAGGGCAATAATCAACAGCTAATGCGTCTGATTTCAGCGCTCAGTTTGGGAGACTGGTGAGTAATTATGCAGCATGGTCTCTAGCCCTGCTTTGGCTCAGCATCTCTTGGTGAGCAAATTTGCGAGGGAGAATTATTTCACACGTCTTCTTCATCTAAGCCACAGCTCGTGTCAGTGATGTGAGAAAAAACAGCCTGACTTTCCAAGCTCTTTTTTTCTGCTCTACTGCAAAAAGTTCAAAATGGAAACACCATCTGTTAAATCCAGGAAAAAGCCAATCTAATATTTTCCTGATTGGATATGTCATATCTGATCTTGAGGCTACAAGGTTTGACTGTAGCATTCACAAAATGTTATACAAATGAATACATAAGGAAATGCATATTTTATCTAAACATAATTAACATTATATTAATAACTGTACAAATATACAGTAACACCAATAATATTTAGGCACTTAAGCCACACTTAAAATGTATGAATTTCATTGCATTAGATATAAAATATAATATTTAAAAAAATAATATTATATAGTATTTGATAGATAGTGTCACGAATCCGGTCCATGAACTTCCGTCTGCTAGCCATCAGAGGTCACCCTTCCCATTTCATTGACTCTCGCACTACACACTGTTGCATATCACCCCGGACTACATATACCATCATCCACTGCACTGATGACACACACACAGTTGATTGCACAGCATTGATTGCACATTTCCAAGCTCTTTTTTTCTGCTCTACTGCAAAAAGTTCAAAATGGAAACACCATCTGTTAAATCCAGGAAAAAGCCAATCTAATATTTTCCTGATTGGATATGTCATATCTGATCTTGAGGCTACAAGGTTTGACTGTAGCATTCACAAAATGTTATACAAATGAATACATAAGGAAATGCATATTTTATCTAAACATAATTAACATTATATTAATAACTGTACAAATATACAGTAACACCAATAATATTTAGGCACTTAAGCCACACTTAAATAAAGTCTAATATTCTGCATTAGATATAAAATATAATATTTAAAAAAATAATATTATATAGTATTTGATAGATAGTGTCACGAATCCGGTCCATGAACTTCCGTCTGCTAGCCATCAGAGGTCACCCTTCCCATTTCATTGACTCTCGCACTACACACTGTTGCATATCACCCCGGACTACATATACCATCATCCACTGCACTGATGACACACACACAGTTGATTGCACAGCATTGATTGCACACAGCTGTTCTCACTCACACATCCCCTATTTAACTCTCACTCTGATCCCATTCCACTGCCGAGTATTGTATGCGTTTATCACTCTCTTAGCAATAGCTACTCTACAGAGCCTGTTTCCCTTCGATAGCCTTAGCCTAGTCTTGCCTAGTCTGTTTCCTCGTCTTCTGATTATTGTCTGTGTACTTCGGACTACCTCTCTCTCGTCTTGCCCTGTTCGGATACTGTTTGCCCCTGCCTGGACCTTTGCATTGTTATTTGATAACCCCTGGTGTCAAGCCCTCTGGATATTTTAGCCACATATCGACCACGCCCGTTTTTGATTACTCTTCTGTCTTGCCCTCTATATACCTGTTTGCCATTGCCTGACCCTCGCCTGTTTTGACCACGCCCTTAATAAAAGCTTTGCAGATGGATCCGCATGTCTCGTCGGCTCCGTAACAGATAGATACATAGATGGATAGATAGATACTGTATATATATATAGTATATTTATTTACAGTATGTATAGTATATTTTTGGTTTTGTCATTTTAATCCAAACTTTTGTGAAATTTTTGCTTGCGTCTGTGCTGTTTACTTAAACTTAATGTCACTTGGTTTTTATTTTATTATCTAATAAAGTGACATTAATGCATTTTAAGTGTAACCAAAGTGTCCAGATACTTTTGGGGCCACTGAAGGTACAAACCATCACTCATAAAATATTTTCAAACAGTACTTTGAATAACAAAAAAGAACAGGGTCTGCAAAACCCATTTCATACCTCTATATTATAACGTCTGCCCTCTTTAACTCATATGAAGAGTTGGGCACTTATGAAAGGTTCCTTTGTCCTTTCACCCAGCTCTCACTGAGTATTCACTTAGTTAATTGGTGCTCTTATTTGATTAATTGGAAAAATTCCATTGTACTCTCCACAGCGCCTTGTTTTATGGGGGTGTCCCTCCACATTCTCAATCATCCACTTTTAAACATTTTTACAAATGTTAAATATGTGCACTTGAGTCAGTAATTAGATCAATTAAGTTAATTGAAACCTTAAGCTCCATTAAAATCAAGAGATATTTTTATGACTTTCATTTGCCATTCTAGCCTTGGCAAGATATTGTCTTGAGGACTTTTTGCTGCATCAAATGTCCCTTTCTCACCTCTCACGGTTCTGTTTCCTGGTTATTTGATTATTTATCTGGCATAAGCGAATGAAAAAAAAGAGCTTGTTAAAGCTAACGAGTCTTTTCATGATAATCATTCTGAATGGTGACTGCAGAGGTCACCTGTTTGTTTTGGCTGTCAGGTTACATTTCCACATCCTCTTATTCAACATGACACAGACAGCAGTGTGAGTGTAGACTGTGACATTTCGCTCCCTTCCTGTCAGCTTAGGGGAGGCCTGCGCTTGTTGTTAATTGTGTCTCTCTAAGTGGCAGCTAAAGCTCCGTTGTACCATTTTCAAAAATGTGGAATGTGCTCAGCAGACAGAAATACATCTTAATCATTCAGCTCTGATACACCGGGGCTACTTGTCACACTTTTTACCCTAATGAATAATTTACAGGATTTATGTATTTTTTTATATACAGTATAAGCACATACGTTTACATTTTAAAAACAAAACAAAAAAAAAATTTACTTTTCTTCATTATTGCCCTAAAAAGGTAGTTTAACATACAATTGACCTAAATGGGAGGGCATGTTTTCACACTATATGAGGAAGTATCCTTCCGAAATCATTCTAATATGCTGATTTGGTGCTTCAGAAATATTTCTGTTTAATCAGTTTTTGCTGCTTAATATGTTTGTGGAAATTTTTGAATGCTTAAAATTTAATTTAATTAATTTCATTATTATTTGCTTGAATTACATATAATTTTTATATTTTCTTTTTTCAACCATGCACACTAGTTTATGATTTCAGAACACATGCCGAATGTCATAGAATGCCAGCACATGATAGCAGCCATTAAGACTTATTACTGCGGTTATGATTATTACAGATAAGTGCCACACAGACATACTCTAGAAGAATTACTACACAACCGATGTTGCCCCCCATTCCAGAATAATGCCAGATATTAAAAGAGGAGGGGAGAAGCAGATGATGTTGACAGTAATGTTGGCTTTGGGGCTCAGTGATTGGGTTAAATCATCTTGATTCATAAGTAATCTCACACACAGGCTACATTGCATTGTAAATTGAAGTGTTTAATTTGAGCCTGTTCTGATTGATGCCTGTATTTTATGCTGATTGGAAATATAGCATCATGTTTTTGCCTTTTTCACCTTCTAGAACAATAGAAGATCTGCTGCTTTAAAGCAATAGTTCACCCAAAAAATAAAATTTGCTCAGGCCATCCAGGATATACATTAATTTGTTTCTCCATCAGAACAGATTTTGAGAAATTTAGCATTACATCACTTGCTCACCAATGTATCCACTGCAGTGAATGGGGGCCGTCAGAATGAGAGTCCAAACTGCTGATAAAACATCACAATAAACCACAAGACTCCAGCTTATCAATTAACGTGGAGTGAAGTGAAAAGCTGCAATTTAAGAAACAAAGTTCAAAGTTCTTTTTGCTTGTAAATAGTGTTTTATCTTTGCAAATTTCTTTGCTGATTCAGACTTTTTCACTGGAGAAGTCAATATTATAGATGTTGACTCGTGTTTTAGTCAAAAGCAAATGTTTAAAGTTAAAACATCTTGATGATGGATTTATTACAAACACATAGCTTTTCACTTTACAAGATGTTAATTGATGTACTGGATATAGAACGATAGATAGATAGATAATGAATAGACGATAGAATGATAGATGGATGGATAGACAGATGGATAGATCCTATCTATCTATCTATCTATCTATCTATCTATCTATCTATCTATCATTCTATCTATTGTTCCATCAATCTGTTGTTCTTTCTATCATTCTGTTTGTCTGTCTATTGTTTTATCATTTTATTTGTCTCTCTGTCTATCCATATATATATGTCCATCTAGCTAGCTAGAGAAACTAATGGACATATGGACGGATAGACAGATAGATCTACTTGCCTGTTCTTATATGATTACTCATCATCATCATAATCAAGGGCCCTGCTTCTGCACAGCCTCAGAGGGTCACTGGGGAATCTGTGACCGCTCAGCAGATAGTGATTTCAGAGCCACACAGACTTGCTTTGTTCTTATGCAAATAGAACCCAGCCTCTCTATGATCTACTGCTCAACATGTTATGCATGCACAAAAATACACTTAGACACAAACAGTGGTGTCTATATAATCATTCGTTATTGGATGTACACAAACTCGAACGCTGGCGCTCAGCAAATGATTAAATAGTCTCAAACTCCCACTTTTGGCATCGAGCACATCTGATCAGGGAGAAAAAAAGAGAAAAAGTACTGGTAATGATTGCTAATTGCCTTGTTAGTATGAAAACAAAGCTGTACTTTTTTGCTTCAAGGGCTAAATTACCAGCAAATAAACGAGTGGAAAAAATTGCGTGAAGGAAGCTGGTTTTACATGAGCATCTGCAAATGCAGCTGGTGTGCGATCTGGCCTCTTCTCCTCCTTCAAGAACGGAGAACGCCAGACGAGGCCTTACCCGCAACTAAACTGCGAGCAGCATGATGTGATGTTACAAAACTAGGTCATTCGCATTATAATCAACAAAGCTGTCTACAGTACAACAGCAATCTAGATGGGAAATAACAGGAACTATTTAATTTTGTCGATAAATTTCAGTCGACTGCAGTATGCAACTAAGGCTTTGTCCCAAATGCTGACTGCTCTGCTTTTTCAATGACACTTTTGCCACACTAAAGAAAAGCACATCCAATATTTATATTATATTATACTTTTTTTTTTATACCTATATATCTATTATATCAAATAAAACAGCTTTTAATTCCTTATCATCTTTAAAAGATTTAAACAAACTCACTTGAGCTCCACTATCTTTACTTATTTGCATGTTGCTCATGCCTCAAATCACAAGCAATTTAAAATGTTCACTTTTATAATCGTGAACTTGATTTTATTGTGAACACCCCTTATTGAATTAAACAAAGCTGTCTGCCTGGAAACATGCATTGTTGACAACTTTGTTGATTACAGTGTGAGCAAACTAGTTTTTTAGCACCATTTACTTGCAGTTTAGACATGGGTTACTAATAATAAATGCTCTTATCAGCTTATCTAATGGTGAAAAAGTGAAACTGACAGCATATTTTTCCTTTTTACGACTGTAAGCAGTTTCCCACCACCTTTCTTAGATTAGTTCTTAGTAGAAATGTCCCAAGATGTGTCTATTTATTCTTTTTGTACTGGTTTTTCACTGATATATATAGGACGCTGATACATGGAACCTGCAGAATAGATTAAAGTTTATGAATGCACAATAATGATGCCTACAAAATAGCACCTCTGGATATGTTCCTTTTTCTCCTGGAATAAAACAGAATTTCCGATGCAGCTGTTAACATGATTAAAAGAGAGTTCTAGAAATAGAGATAAAACCTGAATTTCTTCTATCCCTCCAAAATTGCAAAACTTTTTTTTAAATAACTTCAATAAATTAAGCAACAACACTATGCTAGACCAAAAAAGTATTGTTTTTCATCAGGTCTCTCCAGGTAATATAGACCTCTTTGTTATTTAGTGCGAGTGGCCTATTAGGGTTATAATCTGAAAACCGGCACCTATTCAGGAAGCAAATGATGTTCAGTTTTCGTTTCTTTGCATTCAACACTGTATTGAATCCAGAACCTGGATGCTTTTAGTAAATCAGACAATATATTTATGATTAGTCTTATGAATCGGTTATTTTTATTCAATCAAAAACATAGCATGATCAGTGTAGTCCAATTCCCAGACAAATTACTCTTAAATTAAACATTAATGTGCAATCCCAGTGATTTCATGCTATCCAATTTTTATCTCCCTTTTAATGGCACTCTGCGAAAAACATTAAACTCATCATAAATCGCTTAGTAATAATGATGGTGAGGAAAAATCCTGTTTCTAACCTGTCACAAGTTGATCTATGTTGAGAGGTGCAGACAGTCTTGATTCCAGCTAATGAATTACACCCTAACATTAGGTGACAGAAAAATCTAGAAATAGAGATAAAACCTGAATTTCTTCTATCCCTCCAAAATGGCAAAACTTTTTTTAAAATAACTTCAATAAATTAAGCAACAACACTATGCTAGACCAAAAAAGTATTGTTTTTCATCAGGTCTCTCCAGGTAATATAGACCTCTTTGTTATTTAGTGCGAGTGGCCTATTAGGGTTATAATCTGAGAACCGGCACCTATTCAGGAAGCAAATGATGTTCAGTTTCCGTTTCTTTGCATTCAACACTGTATTGAATCCAGAACCTGGATGCTTTTAGTAAATCAGACAATATATTTATGATTAGTCTTATGAATCGGTTATTTTTATTCAATCAAAAACATAGCGTGATCAGTGTAGTCCAATTCCCAGACAAATTACTCTTAGGAGTTGGTTCTTTTTACTGAATCAAACAAATACAGCACAACCAGTGTAGTCTGATTCCCAAACAAATGATTCTTATGAGTCAGTCCTTTTTAGTGAATTAAACACATATAGCACGACCAGTGTAGTCTTATTCCCGAATGAATGACTTTTATGAGTCAGTTCTTTTTACTGAATCAAGCAAATATAGCATGGCCAGTGTAGTCTTATTCCCAAACAAATCACTCTTATGAGCGAACCAGCTCATACGAGTGATTTGTTTGGAAATTTTTCCTGAAACTGTCAAATTCAGTATGGTTTACAACTTACAGTGTTTTATTGTTCTTAAAGCTCACTGACAGATTTTTCCGCAATGGAACTGCATTTTCAAATATTTAAAGGGGTCATATGATGTTGCTAAAAATAACATTATTTTGTGTATTTGGTGTAATGCAATGTGTTTCTGCGGTTTAAGGTTAAAAAAAACACATTATTTTCCACATAATGTATATTATTGTTTCTCCTCTATGCCCCGCCTTTCTGAAACGCATCGATTTTTTCAAAGCTCATCGGTCTGAAAAGCGAGGTGTGCTCTGATTGGCCAGCTATCCAGTGTGTTGTGATTGGCTGAATAACTCAAGCGTGTGACGGAAATGTTACGCCCCTTACCATACTGTTTCCATGTGTCCTGGCACGATGAGACAAAACCAATAAAACCCATTACAAACGAGGCATTTGTTGCATCCAGTGGGGACATCATTATTGATTTTAATGACTGTTTTTACGCTTTGCATTGTGTATTGCACCGCGTAAACATAAAACCATGTCTACATTTATGATCGGAGAAATGACAAACAACAAGCGCTACTCTACACTGCTCAAACTCGTGTTTGAGTCATCAGTGGCAAATTCTTTCAATATAAAAAACATACTTACATGCTGTGAGTCAGAAGTGCCAGACTGTCCTTGCAAAGTTGGAACTGCCCCACTTTATAGGGATCACGAATGATTTGCACGAACATAGACACATTTAGGTAGATCGGGGGGCACATTCCCTTCAAAAACAAACGTAATCCACTACGTCTTCAGCGGCTCAGATGTTGGGAGTAAATGACGACTGCTATGTTCATTATTACATCCAACAACAAAACACCTCAATTGCTTAGGAGACAATCTTGTCTACACCTGCTCCAGTGTCGAAACAATGGCGGACTGTTCACAGCTCACTCAGGGCGGGTCTAAGGTAAAATTCCAGTGTCAATCAACGATCGTGGGAGGGGCCTGTGCAGAACTACGTCACTCTGCCAAGAATCTTAGAACAGCCTGATTTTTAGAAAGTGATCATTATTATTGGGGATTTAAAAAAAAGCACTGGGTGGATTTCTATCATTATAGGGTTGTTGTGTACACACACTGCCAACACACATTTATGTTCAAACAACATGTAAAAGTGAATTTTACATCCGATGACACCTTTAAACAGCACTAAAAGAATCGTTAAAGGAACAGTTATCATTAAGAGGAACTAGAATCCTTAAATTATTTACGATTGGCTTTACTACTTTTGATTGTCTAGAATTAAATGAAAGTTTTGCATTGCAACATACTCTTAGTTTGATAACGCTCTGTCTGTATGATATTATTTCCTTTAAATAGAAGCAAAGCATGGCCTGACAGCTGCCTAATTTACTTGTGTCACTGGGGCGACTTAATTGAGCAGCAGTCCTTCTGACAGCACGCACACAGACGGCACAAGAAAGGTGGTGGTGTCTGCTTTTTTGACGCACACAGAACAACCAAGGTCACTTTAATTAACTGCCAAATTGCTATTTAAATGATGATACTGATCACTCACTTTGCAATATAGGAAAGCTACTTGCTGTCATGGTAATTTAGTGCCATGGGGGAATGGACGTCTCATGTCCTGCCACATAGCAGGTTTTATGTCTCTGTGCTCAATATTTATTTGCAGGAGATGCATTCCTTGCGAGGATTTCAATTAGACACCTCTGATGCTTTAGTTTTTTTGTGAATCCTTTTGTTTTGCATGCTAAGATGAACAGCTGATTGCATACCGAGTTTAAAAACACCAAATTGTTTCACCAATGTAATTCCCTCGCTAATGGGCACAAGGTTACTGTGAATCACTGTGCACATTTAGTTGCTAATTGGACCGGGATGTGAACATGTCCCCAAAATAGTCTACATTTGGACTATATGAACATATTACATCAACAAATGCCTTTCTCGAACAGTACTCTGCCTGGCTGGAGACCACTAGACTAGGGTCCAAACCGTTTGAGATTTATTCCAGCCAGTCTCCACCCCATTACCATTAGCGTCCATCTGGCACTGTAGCCGTGTGCAGGACTCCTAAAGGTTACTCATTTACATACAGTAAATGCTCCACCAATAATTGTGGCCCTTTAATCAGTTAGCAGCTAGCTGTATGGCCAATCCCTACAGTGAAATAAAACTCTGATTGAAGAAGGGAAGAGGAAATGAAGTCCTGAAATGTCATCACAACAGCTCTCTCTTTCAGTTAAATAGTGCATAATTTTGTCATATATTACGATGGGAGATCAGAACCTAATTTATTGTTGTAATCATTTGCCATATGGCACAAACTGCATTCCCCCTTATAGTCAAATAAGAAGAGATTATAAGATGAGGTCATAACCTTCCGCACAGCATTAAATGAATCTCAGTCTGCTTGGAGAAACTAAAAAAAGGCCAAGAAATTATGCAAACACATTTATCTGTTGACAACGTGGGCCTTTGATGTTTACAGCTCTTTAAACCAATCAAGAAATGCTTCAAAATATCTATAAACAAAATGCGATTTCTGTCAGATAATCAGTGTTGCGAAAGCTGCACTTCCCCAAACTCATGGAAGCCCATATCTGTGACATAAGGGGGAAAAAAACATGCTTTGGTAAATCATAATTATGAGGTGCTAAGTCATAATTATGACATAAAAAAGTTGAAATTGTGACATAAAAGGTAATAATTATGACATAAAAATCTAACTTATTAGATATAAATTAAAAAAGTATAAGATAAAAACTAAAATTATAATATAAACAGTAAATGACATAAATGACAAAGTCAAAATTATGACATGGTAAGTTATGACCTATCATAAGATAAAAGGTCATGATTATTATGAAAGTTGAAATTATGACCTATTAAGTCATAATTATGAAATACAAAGTCAAAATTATATGATAAAAGCCTATATTATGGAATAAAATTCAAAATTATGATAAAAAAAGCTTATAATTATGAGATAAAATGTCAAAATTATGAGTCAAAAGCCATAATTATATTAAATTTACTAAAGCATGATTTTTCTTTTTTTTATCTTAACTGGTGGAATAGGCTTCCCTACGAACTGCAATCTACTTAAAATGTAAATACTTATAAATAAGTAATTAAACTACTTTCAAGCTAACTTTGAAACTTTTTGTTAGATACACAAGTGAACAAAATTAATTTATAGCTAACTAGAGTGAAGCAACATAAGGGAGCAATTGATATATTGTTATCATATATATCAACTGCGGCTCGTGACGATACATTGAGGTCTTAAGACATGAAATGATCGGTCTGTGCAAAAAACTGAACAGTAATCATATAATTTTTTTAGCTCTGATCCACCGCAATGTCCAACTGTCCTGAGCGCGTTCACAACATCCGGCGCGTGACGCGTGTACGTGCTCTGGCATAGTAGACGCATGAGCGGAAGCGAGTATACGTCACTCATTGGATGTTGTGAACGAGCTTAGGACAGTTGGACATTGCGGTGGATCAGAG
>NW_015505264.1:1288553-1309345 GCF_001515645.1 Sinocyclocheilus grahami | reverse complement strand
CTTAAAGGGATCATCAGATGCCCATTTTCCACAAGTTGATATGATTTTTTAGGGTCTTAATGAAAAGTCTATAACATACTTTGGTTGGAAAAAAATTCTCAATGGTAGTGTAAAATAACACCCCTTTTACCTTGTCAAAAACAGCTCTGTTCACAGCAAGCCGTTTCAGTGCATGTCCCTTTAAATGCTAATGAGCTCTGCTCACCCCACCTCTATTTTCTTTGGGGTGACCGAGCCATTCTCATGAGACTGTAAACTTTAGCCGCATTTTGCCGTGGAACTTGTTAACTAGCACATTATTAGGAAAAGTGATTTGCAAAGATTCATAATAAAACCTTATACTCACTTCTTCTGTAGCTGAAGCTGGATCACGAATGATTTGCACGAACATAGACACATTTAGGTAGATCGGGGGGCACATTCCCTTCAAAAACAAACGTAATCCACTACGTCTTCAGCGGCTCAGATGTTGGGAGTAAATGACGACTGCTATGTTCATTATTACATCCAACAACAAAACACCTCAATTGCTTAGGAGACAATCTTGTCTACACCTGCTCCAGTGTCGAAACAATGGCGGACTGTTCACAGCTCACTCAGGGCGGGTCTAAGGTAAAATTCCAGTGTCAATCAACGATCGTGGGAGGGGCCTGTGCAGAACTACGTCACTCTGCCAAGAATCTTAGAACAGCCTGATTTTTAGAAAGTGATCATTATTATTGGGGATTTAAAAAAAAGCACTGGGTGGATTTCTATCATTATAGGGTTGTTGTGTACACACACTGCCAACACACATTTATGTTCAAACAACATGTAAAAGTGAATTTTACATCCGATGACACCTTTAAACAGCACTAAAAGAATCGTTAAAGGAACAGTTATCATTAAGAGGAACTAGAATCCTTAAATTATTTACGATTGGCTTTACTACTTTTGATTGTCTAGAATTAAATGAAAGTTTTGCATTGCAACATACTCTTAGTTTGATAACGCTCTGTCTGTATGATATTATTTCCTTTAAATAGAAGCAAAGCATGGCCTGACAGCTGCCTAATTTACTTGTGTCACTGGGGCGACTTAATTGAGCAGCAGTCCTTCTGACAGCACGCACACAGACGGCACAAGAAAGGTGGTGGTGTCTGCTTTTTTGACGCACACAGAACAACCAAGGTCACTTTAATTAACTGCCAAATTGCTATTTAAATGATGATACTGATCACTCACTTTGCAATATAGGAAAGCTACTTGCTGTCATGGTAATTTAGTGCCATGGGGGAATGGACGTCTCATGTCCTGCCACATAGCAGGTTTTATGTCTCTGTGCTCAATATTTATTTGCAGGAGATGCATTCCTCGCGAGGATTTCAATTAGACACCTCTGATGCTTTAGTTTTTTTGTGAATCCTTTTGTTTTGCATGCTAAGATGAACAGCTGATTGCATACCGAGTTTAAAAACACCAAATTGTTTCACCAATGTAATTCCCTCGCTAATGGGCACAAGGTTACTGTGAATCACTGTGCACATTTAGTTGCTAATTGGACCGGGATGTGAACATGTCCCCAAAATAGTCTACATTTGGACTATATGAACATATTACATCAACAAATGCCTTTCTCGAACAGTACTCTGCCTGGTTGGAGACCACTAGACTAGGGTCCAAACCGTTTGAGATTTATTCTAGCCAGTCTCCACCCCATTACCATTAGCGTCCATCTGGCACTGTAGCCGTGTGCAGGACTCCTAAAGGTTACTCATTTACATACAGTAAATGCTCCACCAATAATTGTGGCCCTTTAATCAGTTAGCAGCTAGCTGTATGGCCAATCCCTACAGTGAAATAAAACTCTGATTGAAGAAGGGAAGAGGAAATGAAGTCCTGAAATGTCATCACAACAGCTCTCTCTTTCAGTTAAATAGTGCATAATTTTGTCATATATTACGATGGGAGATCAGAACCTAATTTATTGTTGTAATCATTTGCCATATGGCACAAACTGCATTCCCCCTTATAGTCAAATAAGAAGAGATTATAAGATGAGGTCATAACCTTCCGCACAGCATTAAATGAATCTCAGTCTGCTTGGAGAAACTAAAAAAAGGCCAAGAAATTATGCAAACACATTTATCTGTTGACAACGTGGGCCTTTGATGTTTACAGCTCTTTAAACCAATCAAGAAATGCTTCAAAATATCTATAAACAAAATGCGATTTCTGTCAGATAATCAGTGTTGCGAAAGCTGCACTTCCCCAAACTCATGGAAGCCCATATCTGTGACATAAGGGGGAAAAAAACATGCTTTGGTAAATCATAATTATGAGGTGCTAAGTCATAATTATGACATAAAAAAGTTGAAATTGTGACATAAAAGGTAATAATTATGACATAAAAATCTAACTTATTAGATATAAATTAAAAAAGTATAAGATAAAAACTAAAATTATAATATAAACAGTAAATGACATAAATGACAAAGTCAAAATTATGACATGGTAAGTTATGACCTATCATAAGATAAAAGGTCATGATTATTATGAAAGTTGAAATTATGACCTATTAAGTCATAATTATGAAATACAAAGTCAAAATTATATGATAAAAGCCTATATTATGGAATAAAATTCAAAATTATGATAAAAAAAGCTTATAATTATGAGATAAAATGTCAAAATTATGAGTCAAAAGCCATAATTATATTAAATTTACTAAAGCATGATTTTTCTTTTTTTATCTTATGTGGTGGAATAGGCTTCCCTACGAACTGCAATCTACTTAATACTTATATACTTATAAATAAGTAATTAAACTACTTTCAAGCTAACTTTGAAACTTTTTGTTAGATACACAAGTGAACTTTATAGCTATATAGCTAACTAGAGTGAAGCAACATAAGGGAGCAATTGATATATTGTTATCATATATATCAACTGCGGCTCGTGACGATACATTGAGGGCTTAAGACATGAAATGATCGGTCTGTGCAAAAAACTGAACAGTAATCATATAATTTTTTTAGCTCTGATCCACCGCAATGTCCAACTGTCCTGAGCGCGTTCACAACATCCGGCGCGTGACGCGTGTACGTGCTCTGGCATAGTAGACGCATGAGCGGAAGCGAGTATACGTCACTCATTGGATGTTGTGAACGAGCTTAGGACAGTTGGACATTGCGGTGGATCAGAGGTAAAAAATAATATAAATACTGTTCAGTTTCTTGCACAGACCAATCGTTTTGTGTCTTAAGACCTCAGTGTATCTTGACAAGCCGCAGAGTTTAATTTGGTTTTGTCTGTGTATGTTTTTTTTTACCCTCAAATCCGTGGAACCTATTGACTGCCATTATATGACTGACAGACTGCAATGGTTTGAGTAAAAAATCTTCGTTTATGTTCTACTGAAGAAACAAAGTCACCTACATCTTGGATGCCCTGGGGGTAAGCAGATAAACATGAAATTTAAATTTTTGGGTGAACTATCCCTTTAATTTTTGATCAGTAATATGCATTGCTAAGAACTTCATTTGGACAACGTTAAAGGCAATTTTTTTCAATATTTAGATTTTTGTTTTTGCATCCTCAGATTCCAGATGTTCAAATAGTTGTATCTCAGCAAAATAGTGTCCTATCCTAACAAACCATACATCAATGGAAAACTTATTTATTCAGCTTTCAGATGATGTAGAAATCTCAATTTCAAAAATGAACCCTTATGACTGGTTTTGTGGTCCAGGGTCACATATGTATAATAAATATATAAACATGATAACATGAATAAATGAGGATTTCAGTTAGGGTGACAGTATTAAACTTGAAAATAAATACATAAATTAATATTTGCAATGTCACACAAGGACTTGTGCAGGGAATCAATTAATCAAATAAGTTTTCCAACTAACTATTATGAAGACTTTGTGTTAGATTATTACCTCAGCTTGCTTGTCTGTAATGTGATAGAAAAATGACTAGACGTGGCTACATCACTGCATGTTGGAAAAAAGTAGTTTGTTAGCGCATGAACAAAAAATATTAGTACTCATAATTATTTAAATGCCAGTTGTAGCTGATTTTAATAGCTTACAGCTTTTCCTTTGACTCTTTTCTGATGTAAACGTGATGTGTCACTCTGATTCATGTGGGAAAAAGATGGCATGATTGAGCTGCCGCAGCGGGCTCGTCTGAGTGACAGGTGTTTGGCAGGTCAGGCCCTCTCTGTTGAGTCTGGCCTGCTTCAGGACTCTCACCTGTCATCTCAGGTGAAGCCTGCTGCACATCTAAGAGCAGAGGCAGCAGGCTGGCTAAAAAGACGTGATCTGACTTTGACATCAAGTAGGTCTCTGTTTGTCTGGTGTCTGAATAATATGTGGCTTATGTGTTATCTGGGATATTGTGCAGTCAGCAAACAGAAACAGCCAATGTTCAGGTTTAATGGAGTTCAACCAAATATGAAAGTTCGGTCATTATTTACTTACCTTCATGTCATTCCAAGCCAGTTTCAATGAAAAAAAAAAATTTACATATTTTCCTCACACAAAGCTATCCCAGCTAAATGAAGCTCCAGTTAGATCCTCAGCCTCTGGGACTCATGGGTTCCTTTCCAAATTTTGTTTGAATACCATAGAGGATCCTCATTTAAACAGTGTTCAAATTGTGAAGGTATATTTGTAAAATTAGCACCACCTGAATAAGGTTAGAACTAGTAGTGCCTGAGATTTAACTAAATGTGAAGTACATCACATTCATTATCATAAACTACAGTGAGGAGGCACCATAATTAGGCCAAATCTGCTCTGACATCTTTCTGCTTCAACTCGCCGACTTCTGTCCTCCCAGACAGCAGCAGCAGATTTAACGTTGCGTTACAACTCTTTCACCATTAATCCTAGAACTGATGGGAAAAGCAAAAGATTCTTGCTTCAGACACACACATCTCTCTCAGACACGTCAAGGGAAATCGGGAACTGGTTACACACACGCCACATTTTTTTCTGTCTTCAAAAGAATGTCCTGACAAGTATCGTGGGCCATGTGTCCATCAAAGTCAGTCTGATAAAGGCAGCAAGGACTAAGGAATGATGGGAAGGTGGAGCAGTCCCTGACTCAGAGCACAGCAGATCAAAACACTGCAGCTGCTTGCAGTTTGCTGCAAGATGTGTTTGTTTAATTCTCTAAAATGGATTGACTCATTTGAGTCATTTGCTGAGGAATCGTCCAACAGTGGTTGCTCTTTTTGTTTGTGATTCATTTAAAAGAACCATCTCAGAAGAGTCATTTGATTCATTTATTCATCAGACTACAGATTGTGATGTCTGTTTTGTGCTGTAAATTCAGTAGTGGTGTTGTGGTGTCATGAACAATTCCGTTCACATCGGCAGATGAATGCGAGAATCATGTTAGAGAGTAGGGCTGGGCGATATAGCTAAAAAAATTATCAACGATATAATGTTTCATATCGTTCGGTATCAATAATTATTGACATTTTTTATAACCTTTTTTAAAACAAAGAGCAATTTAACCACTGTATTTTTAAATTAACCCAATTTATTGAGACAAACAACAAATTTTTTTTTAACAGTCAAACACAATAAAAATTTAACAAATATCTAATTTCTAATGTTTTATATACAGATTAAATAGGTTTTAAGGAAACTTTTGTCTTGTCTCCCGAGGCCACAGGAAGACGCAATGAGCAAAATAATGCAGCACATAATGTCAACGCATGGAAATAGCCGTCTATAAAAAAACGTGCATTACGTCTAAATGAACTCATAAATAAAATTTAATTTCGTAAATTGCATAAACAATTATGAACAAAATAGTATCATTTATTTACGCATTGCTTAATACAAAGAGCCAAATCGCCCATCACGCAGATTGAATTAAAAAACATAAAAGACGCAGTGAAAAGGAATAAACCTAACATAATTACTCATTATAATGACTTATACTGTCTTTTTACACGTTGCGTTGCATTGCATCGTGCCGCGTAAACATAAAACCCTGTCTGCATTTGTGATCAGAGAAATGACAAACAACAAGTGCTACTCCACACTGCCCAAAACTCGTGTTTGAATCATCAGTGGCAAATGATAAAAGAAAACGTACTTACAGTAAGAACTGCCGGCATTTTAGTCTAACGTTACTCTCCCAGGATCAGTAAACAGTCCTCCATAAAATGTGCCGGCGATCCACAGCACTAAGTTGATGTATTCCCTCAGCGACCAGCACAGATCAGCTCTAGGCATGACGAAGCGGATATCGTCCTCTTTTGGAAGACCAAACAAAGTAGTTTCACTTACACAACGAAAAACACAGCGGCCTAGCATGAGCGAAAGCCCTGGCTTAGCATGAGCTGAAGCCGGGCAAGAGTGAGCTGGGGTCGAGAACGGCGGTCCCGGCGAAGGAGCGGTGAAAACGGTGAAAGCCGATCCAGCGATCCACAGCACTAAGCTGATGTATTTCCTCAGCGACCAACACGGATCAGCTCCAGGCATGACGAAGTGGATATCGTCCTCTTTTGGAAGACCAAACAAAGTAGTTTCACTTACACAACGAAAAAACACAGCGGCCTAGCGTGAGCAAAAGCCCTAGCTTAGCATGAGCTGAAGCCGGGCAAGAGTGAGCTGGGGTCGAGAACGGTGGTCCCGGCGAAGGAGCGGTGAAAACGGTGAAAGCCGATCCGGCAATCCACAGCACTAAGTTGATGTATTTCCTCAGCGACCAGCACAGATCAGCTCCAGGCATGACGAAGCGGATATCGTCCTCTTTTGGAAGACCAAACAAAGTAGTTTCGCTTTCACAACGAAGTACACAACACAGTGTCTTCAGGACATGGCAGCGGCAACAATACTACAGCGAGAATAAAAGTTATGCCTTCTTTCTTTGCGTGAACATTTGGGCGGCGTTATGCAAATCTTCCCACATAGTGAGGTAGATATGTGGGGGCGTGTTAGAACGAGCCGTTTTAGGTAGGTTTGGCTGACTCTTAACTTTTATAAAGAATATCTCTTTGGATTTGAGACTTTAGTCTTTGCAACTTTACAGATCTTCTTTATGCTCCAAGAGCTTGTAACACTCCAAAGAGAAAGGAAAAAATGAAATCGCATCATATGACCCCTTTAACTTTGCATGGCTACATCTCTTGTGTGAGACACGAGTGCAGCAGTTATATTTGTCCTTCTAAAAAAATGCGCTGAATATGTGTTCTGTGTAAACGGCTTTGTTTCGGTTTTAACCTAATCAAGATCTTCTCCGTATTGAGCTTCTATATTTCTCTAATATTTTGAATGCATAACAGAGCAGTGGTGCATCTCGTGGGCAAGACTAACAAAACATTAAAATGCCACTTACATCATTATCACCGCATCTTGTGCACCACTGATGACACTCCCTGACCCACTCCTAACATTCAAATGCAAATATTTATTTTAAATTCGACTAATATACATTTTTTTATTCACAATCTCCTCATCAGAGGCAGGCACAGCACTCAATTCAGCATGTGTTCGTGTTTGTGTGTGCTATCTGCGTCACTCCTAGCACATGCCTATATCGTGCACTATATCAAACATTTGTTATATCCAGAGGTGTAAAGAGTACCTAAAACCCATACTTGAGTAAAAGTACAGATACCTTACAGTGAAAATTACTCCACTACACGTTACAAGTCACCAATTCCAAAACAACTTGAGTAAAAGTCTTAGAGTATCTGATTTTAACAGTACTTAAGTATTTTACTTATACTAAATATAGGCTCAAAGATGCACTAGTCAAAGAGACATGCCAGTCAAATACTGTAACATTGTGGAGAAGCTGCGGAAAACAGGCAGAGGCACACAGGATCTATGTGCTGGTATTTCATGGAAAAACTAGAACAAACAAAAAGGCAAAAAACAAAGAACAGACTGACTGGCAAACAAACAACCATTACATTCAGCAACTCACAAGGAACTAAATAAAAACTAGGGCTATATATATACACAGGGGGCTAACAAGCTTAACAAGATAACAAGACACACTTGGGGAGACTAATCAAGGGGAACCAATGAACAAATGGACTACAACTGACTACAAACACCATGGGAGACAGGAAGTGACATAAAAGTCCAGGGCAAGGCACAGAGAGCATGAAACAAAAACAAGAATGAGTTGATTTGTGAGGAGAGCAATCACGTTTATTTTCTAAAACCAAAATAAAACTGAACACCTCAAAATTACAAACCAAAACAAACAAACAAACAAACACTATATTTCAAAAAGGTTAAGGTTAAGTAAAATTAAAAAGCCGAAGCCTTCTTGCAGTGGATGTGCTGGTTTGGGCCTCATTGCCGGCTGCAGTCATGTCCTCATCCCATATATAAAACACCTGCGATTCACAAATACTTGCTAAGGAACTTGCATTCACATAAAGTAGCCTTGTTGGCAAGTTTGGGTGAGTAAGGGCAAAACGCAGTACTTTCAGTGACTTGTAATAGGCAGTATAACGTCTTTTGTAGCAGAAGTAAACTGCTGCAGAAAGAGCTAGGTCCATGCAAAATGTAATGTGTAACTGCAACACTCATTTCAAATGTAGTGGAGTAAAGAGTACAGATACTCATTCAAAAATGTAGTGAAGTAAAGAGTAAAAGTTGCTAATATCTTTGATACTCAGTACAACTACAAAGTACCCGAAAAGATACTCAAGTACAGTAACTAATTACATTTATTCCAATACTTTACACCTCTGGTTATATCGTTATCGAAGAAGGTGTACCGCCGATAAATATCGATACCGTTTTTTCGACCCCGGCCTAGAAGAGAGCATGCTGTCTGTTTTTTGTTTTTTAATTAACCGACCTAAAACGATTCCCACTTTCCAGCCCTATGCATAGTTAAAAACATTAAAAGTGAAATTGGCTCAATTTCAATACATTTATATTTATGCATGTACTTACATGCATCACGATTTTACATTACTTACAAAAATATGATGTAAACTCTAAATTAATTACTTAAAATATTCCCCCCTCCCTTCTGTCTCTATGCAGGAAATGTGTTTTCATCTATCTGTTGGCTGTTTAAAGGCCGTGTATCAATGACTCGTTGCTGCAGGTGATTTCTGTTCCCTTAGGTGTTGAGGGGTGAACATCAAAAAATTGCATCTGCATTTTAAATATTATGATTTTCATTGTCACATTAAAATGCAGTTGCTTGTGTGTCCTCCATGAAGAGTGCTAAAGCGTGCCTTGGGAGCCTAGGCCCCATCGATGAGATTTGCATCAAGGCATTGCCGGTGTCCCACATCTCTCTCTGGAGAGCAGCACACATCAATCTAGAATCAACAAACAGCTCAGCTAATTAATGGTTGCACCATGAGGGAAAGCTTTTAAACAATGTTGACTGGACCTTGCCTCCAGACCCACAACACTAAAAGTTACTGCTGGATTCCTGAGGATAGGTGACCTAGAGGTTGCTCCAAGGCTGTCTTTGAATGCACATGTTTGTGTGTTTGAATTTTGTGAGGTTGAATCATACTGAAACTCTGCAGGAGCTGTACCCTAATTACTTTTAAATTACCGTTTCTTCACAAAGCCTACCTGCTGAGAAGCAGGCTACCACTTTTTTGTGAGTGTTGTTCTTGGAAGAGTGGATTTTGTTTATAAATCATAACTTAGAGTGATATGATTATTTATGCATGTTTATAATAAATGAGACAAAGAATCATAATATATACATTGTTTTTGTTTGGCAGATCGACCTTTATAGTTTAATGTAGCTTTAACGTGTTTTCATTTATAACTATAAAGATAGTTGTGTGGGTCTGAGTTCTTTAAAGTCGGGTGGATTCTGATTGACTGTCAATGTTTTTTTTTTCACTACCTGGAAAAATTTTGAAAGTTATTTGAATGTTATCGTTCTTCAGTTCTACTGACTTCAGTATTCTCGTAGAATACTTCATAATCATCGTTATCATTATAGTTTTCGTCCTTGGTGTGAATGGGTCTTAACCCATTCACAGTAGTATTTATTCCAGGGCCTGACAATGTGAACATTTCTCTGCATTTGTGAATAAAAATAGATGTGTGCAAACAGTAAAATGTATTTAACTGCATGTGCGATAGTCCCTGCAGGTCCTTAAAAAGTAAAAAAAAAAATCATGTTTAGTGGAGAGAAAAGTATGCATCAAGCCCTGTTAATAAGATGTGCTGAAAACAAGGTTTCTTGAAGGAATGGTATAATAAAAGTAAATGGTGACCAGCGGTTTCAAGCTAAAAAACACCATAAAAAGTCATTCATAAAGTACATTTCTGGTCTTCTGCAGATATACAGTATAATAGCTTTATGTGGCCTGTTTTGAAGGACATGATGGTGAGTAAAAGATGACAGTATTTTCATTGTAGACAAACTGTCACTTTAAGTACATTGAATTCCACAGCCAAAGTCCTGTTATTTGTTCATTTGGGATGAGTGAGGATATTTAGTCACCTTTTATGTAGGCATGCTAGCAAACTGCTCTTGTGAAAGGTGCCCTCCCACCATCCCACCCCAAACACAAGGCCCCATCTGCTTAGAGAATGCCACAACATTTATCAAAGCACAGATGATAATGGCCTTGGCATCCTCATTACGAGGGCAGAGTAATCTTCATTTGTACGTGGCCATGACAATGAGACAGGCATGGCGTTGGATACACAAATAACTTAATATCTTGTTGTTTTCCATTGGTTTGTGACATGATGAAAAACATAAAAATGCTTCATTTATTGCTGTTCATTCTGAAGTGTGTCATTTTTGTGGCACTAGCTTCATCGAATGCTTGTGTTCTGATTCACAAAGTCCCTTTTCAATGCTCCTTATTCCCTAAGCATGGGATATCGGTTAACGTAAAACATATGTAAATTGGATATATTTGATTTGTAATGTATCTTATTTAACTGCAATAGTTGTGGTTTCACACATATACCCACAACCAACTGTGTACAAACCATACCTTGAACTAATTGAACAACTCTTTTTCACAATTTTTATTTTATTCAAACTTTGTTAATCGGTGGAGTGATATTCAGTAACTGATTGTATATTTACCTCCCATGACCTGTGAAGTGATGTTCCAGTGTTCCCTTATTCCCTATTCTGTTCACAGTGCCTTTCAAACTGAACATGGTAGCTCCTTTTGGATTGGAATTTCATTAAAAATGGTGAATAGCCTGTGAAGTCCACATTGCAAGGCACACATGGTTGAATGGAGCTCACCTATTGTTTTCAAACAGGTTTCCTGAACACTCCCCCATCTTCCATTTGTCAGACTAACAAATAACCCCGCCCCAAACTCACACCATTGTTTCAGCTCATACAATGCAGTGTTTTTAAAGTGCCACAGAGCCAGTGTTTACATGTTTGGCAAAAATCAGCCCACAAACAGCTTATCATAGTTGTCTATGCATATAACTGCTATAAGAGAAAGTAGTATAACATCAAAATAAAAAAAAAATAACTCAAATTTGTTGTGAAAATACTGTCAACATTTACTCACCCTCGTGTCGTTTCAAAACTGTGTGACTTTCTTTACTAAGGAACAAAAAAGAAGTTATTTTGAAGAGTGCTGGTTAGTAAACAATTACAGTTCCCATTGACTTCCATTATATGGACAAAAATTACAATGGAAGTCAAATGGGGAAAAAAACGGTTTGGTCACCAAAATATCCGCTAAAAAAAAAGTCAGTCATACAGGTTTGGAATAGAGAGCTGCAGTCGTGACATCAAAACCCCGGAAGACTAATTCGCCATGAGTTCCCTCAAGATTTTCCTATGGGTTTTTATAATGAGATTTTTCAGGTCATGAGTAAAATAAGGTGTGGTAAACATAACTTGACTATATGGGCATTTTCTTGTAGAACAAAAACTGCGCACACACCCCAAACTTTCTTATGTAGTTACTCATTACAAACAAATGTTTTTAAAAAATAAACATAGCCTAACTGCTTCAAAATGTGCATTTTTAGTGTGGATGTGTGTAATTTACGTTGTAGAGAAAAACTTACACGCATTGTCAGTTAATATTTACCATTGCCCTGTTTTAAATAGAAAAATCCCATTAAAAACTCAAAGGAAAATCCAAAGGGGAACCCATGGTGAATTCACCAGGTTTTTGACTTCATGGCTGTTGTAATCTATGACATGAGAGGGTAAGTAGCCTAAGTCATGACAGAAAAAAAATGATTAACTTTAAAAAAAGAAAATCACTTCACCTTAAAATATCTGTATTATCAGTAATCAAAACAGGCAGAGTAACACTGCCCTATACACTGAAAGGTTGAATTGGCACCCCCAACATTTTAATGTGCAAAAGGGGGACAAGCGCGATTTTGTGCCCCTGCTTGGCGGGAACACGTAGACGGCCACTTCCCTTTATGTGGGTCACACACGGTTCCCAGCTGTTTGAAAGAGTCAGCTGTGCCACTACTGCGCCCACCAACATCTGCTCCACAAAAACAATCTCCAGCTTTTAGCACTCAAATGGAGGTTACACCATATGCCAGCCAGCCACTTAGTTTATGCCAGGGGAGCCAGGCTTGCGCTCATCTCCGCAACAATGAGGAGGCGAGAGAGGAGAACGGGTGATGTGACTGCAGCCTCACATGCTCTGTGTGGCTCCAACAGGCCATCAAGGATGTGCCATGTGCATCTGTTCAAGGTGTTGGCAACGGTGCCTGCTGAATATTAATGCCTCTAAACAACGGTTTATCTGCAAGGTCTGCTCCAAGGTCTGTTCAAGTTTTTTCTGGGCGCGTACGGCACGCACGATAGGTAAACACGCAGGCACTGAATGTAATCAGACCGCGGGCAATGAGCTCTATCACCGCACGCGTGTGGATTTGCGACTCTCCGCGGACTGGAGGTGTTTGTGTTGGCACAGAGAAAATGTCATCTGTTAAAAGTGCTCGGTCCCTGATTGAGATGTGAGGTGACTTACGTAATTAAGGCTCTCAACTTTTGACCTGAAATTGCATGAAAACTCTGTCAACATGTACTCACCACGTCGACTGTGTGGCATGCAAAAACGAAATTCTGAAGACTGTTATGGTTTTTCTTTTAATGTCTTTAAAGCTTTATATTAGCACACCATAAAAGTAACCTTCATCCTTCCCTCGGGTCATTTTGACAAGGAATGTTTTATTTATTTATTTTTACAAAAAGTAACAAATCCTTGAATGAATGAATGGAATGTTGAAAAAAACATTTTTGATTAAAAAACAAAAAACAAAATTATTTACACAATCCAGAAAAAAATTTGTGCAAACGAAGGGTTGAGACTACAGAATATTCCCAAGGCAAAAAACACTTACATACTTACTTCCCCCCCCCCCCCCCCCCACCCCCCCCCCCCCCACTATGCACACACATAACTCGCAAGATTAAGGAAAACAAGGTCAAATTAAATAAAAATCACCAAAAAAAAAATCTTTAAAAACCTACATAAATATTAAGAACTTTTTTGGGGGATCCACAAGGGAAGGATTTGTTACAAAATGCTAAGGAAGGATGAAAGTTAAGTTGTTCTGGTAATATTTACCTCCAGCCAGCTGTAAACAGCTGTGACCGAATCATTGATTCAGTATGTTGAACTCAAAAAACAAATCAGCTTGATTCATAAACGAATCAATTTCTGAATTTGGAAAAGCATAATACTCTTACTACAAATCTTGAAATGGCTAAAATATAGAAAGTAGTAGCCTATGTGTAGTATACTATTCTGAATTGAGCCAGTTTTTTTAACCGAATCAACCAATTCATTAAAGATTTGACTCAAAAGAATGATTAATTCACGAATGAAACTTCTCTCATGTATGAAATACGTATAGCGCATTCAGACCTGTTTTATGATACTTTTAAAGTTAATTAGCATTTTTTTGTTTTGTTTTTATTTTGCATTTTTCAAGCTTTTGAGCTTATACTGCTCATTGTATTTACATTTCAAACAAAATGGAAACAGCCTTTAAAATTTCTGCATTTGTGAAAGACTTTGGCACAAAGTAAAATGATGACAGAATTTTAATGTTATTGTTAAGTGAGCTAATCCTTTAATGCCCTAAATTAAAAACAAACTAAATTTAAACTAAATCTTTATTCTAAAAACATGACATACTACATGTTCATAAAAGCATGTGACCGAATAATTGCACTCCAACTTTGCTTCACTATTCAGTGAGAAAAGGCAGAGCATGTGATATGCAATCTACCCATTAAGACCAATTAAGAAAACCGGTCTGAATTGTATCTGCTGTAACACAGCTCAGTACACAGAGAGGTGATAATGATGTTTTAATTAAATATGGGAGGAAAAGGTCCCAAAATGAAGCTTACATCTAACCAAGCAGCAGCCATTTGGTAACTGTGCACACAAGGCTCTGTTAATGTCTCCAGCCTCTGTCTGCCTGGGCACATGTGGCTCTCTTGGTTTCCTTCAAGCTAAAAGCTCCTCATTAATTCGAGTTAAGTGAGAAAGTAAAGGTCCTTACAGCTGTAGGTTAGAAGTACGCTGATCCATGATGGTGCGTTTGTGCCACAGCACATTTTAATTTATGTCTCCTCCCATTAGCATTCTCCGGAGAAGTGCTCCAGTTTTATTTTGGAGTTATAGACCCTGTTAAACCCTGAGTTTTAAATGCTGTATTGCCATTTAAATGCTCAATTTCTTTCTCAGAAAGAAATAAATGCATGGGTTTATAATATAACAGATATAAAGAGACTTGGAGCTCAAGTGGGAGGGAATCATGGGAGTTTGTCCTTGTGGCAGTGCAGGTGAGAAACCGATTGCTGTAGACTGGGCCGGGTGAACAGATGAGATTGGGAGGTCAGATCGGGGCTGTGTGCCGGGGGTCATGGTTTGTGAGGTGTTTAATAGTGACGTGCAAGTCACACATGGGAATCTTCTGATGGAGGGTGAAAGTTCAGTGGAGGTGTATGAAATCAAAGTGACCGCTCATATATATCAAACCTTGAATAGGGCAGTAAGAGAGTGTTCATAGAATAAATGCTGCATGAAAATTAAATTGTTATTGCTCAGTTGCAAAAACTGATCTGGATGGAATGTAAAACGAAATACAATCACACAGCCAAATGACTTGAATTGCGGTTGTACTGACAACACATTTTTTTAAATGGAAGGTGCACTTAGTATTTTATTCAGTAATTAAAAAGTTTTACATTTTTAAAGGAATAGTTCACTCAAAAATGAAAATTTGCTGAAAATGTACTCATCCTCAGATGTAGATGAGTCATCAGAACAGATTTGGAGAAATTTGGCATTACATCACTTGCTCACCAGTGGATCGTCTGCAGTTGAATGGGTGCCATCAGAATGAGAGTCCAAACAACTTATTAAAACATCACAATAATCCACAAGTAATCCACACAACTCTAATCCATCAATTAATGTCTTGTGAAGTAAAAATATGCATGTTTGTAATAAACAAATTCATTATTGAGACGTTTTTAACTTCAAACCATTGCTTTCAGCTAAAATACCTTTAGTCCTTTATCCATAATATTGTTTTCTCAAGCAAAAAAAAAATCTTATCTGAATCAGGAGAGAAATATGCACAGATCAAACACCGTTTACAAGCGAAAACAGTCCAAAACTGTTCTAAACAGATATGTTGGTGGATTTTGATAAGTGGACAACAAGGGATGGACTTTTTCACTGGAGGATGCATTATTATGGTTTAAAGAACGTTAAAGTTAAAACGACTTGATGTTTAATTTTTTTACAAACATGCAGCTTTTCATTTCACAAGACATTAATTGATGGACTGGAGTCATGAGGATTACTTGTGGATAATTGCGATGTTTTTATCAGCTATTTGGTCTCTCATTCTGACTGCACCCATTCACTGCAGAGGATCCATTGGTGAGATGTAATGTAAATTTCTCCAAATCTATTCCGATGAAGAAACAAACTCATCTACATCTTGAGTAAATTTTTAGCAACTTATCATTTTTGGGTGAGTGATTCCTTTAAAGTTATTCATAAAGCTTTAAAAAAAAAAAAAAGGCTAGATACTGAATGCACTTTGTAAAGAAGGTGGAGGTGGATATTAGCGTTAAAGGGATAGTTTATCCAAAAAAGAAAATTTGATGTTTATCTGCTTACCCCCAGGGCATCCAAGATGTAGGTGACTTTGATTCTTCAGGAGAACACATATGATGATTCTTAACTTTTAACTTTAACCGTTGCAGTCTATCAGTCATATAATGCATGGCAATAGTAACAAAATCTATGAGAGTAAAAAAACATGCACAGACAAATCCAAATTAAACCCTGTGGCTCGTGATGAAACATTGATGTCCTAAGACACAAAACGATCGGTTCCAGAAACCGAACAGTATTTATATAATTTTTTTTACCTCTAATACACCACTATGTCCAACTGTCTTTGGGCGCGCACACGGCATCCGGTGCATGAGGTGTGTACGCGCTCTGGCGTAGTTTACGTTAATGGGTGTGTTGATATCCAACCGAAGAGCAATTAACCATAACTTCAGGCGAGCAGGCTCAGAAGTTGGGAATACGTGGAAAGTCACCACTTCACGTGAGAGAAGTAATCTTTTAGTTTTAAGTCGGTTTGAATAATCCGGATAAGCGCAAGTAAGTACCATTTTGATTAGCCACCGTACCTACAATGACTGTGCACTGTGTAAACAATGAGTGACGTATACGCGCGAGAGATTACTTCCGGCGCTTGCGTAAACTACACCAGAGCGCGTACACACCTCACGCACCAGATGCCTGCGCGTGCTCAAAGACAGTTGGACATAGTGGTGTATTAGAGGTAAAAAATTATATAAATACTGTTCGGTTTCTGGCACAAACCGATCGTTTCGTGTCTTAGGACATCAATGTGTCGTCACGAGCCGCAGGGTTTAATTTGGATTTGTCTGTGCATGTTTTTTTTACTCTCATAGATTTTGTTACCATTGCCATGCATTATACGACTGATAGACTGCAACGGTTAAAGTAAAAAATCATCAAATGTGTTCTACTGAAGAATCCAAAGACCTTGGATGCCCTGGGGGTAAGCAGATAAACATCAAATTTTCATTTTTGGGTGAACTATCCCTTTAAATACTGTGTCCACTCCGAACAGACTTTTTCCACTCTAATGAAGCTGAGATGTGGCTCAGAGGTTAGTGTTAATTTTTGATGCTGAGGTTACTTGACGTCCACTGCTGCAAGAGATGCAGCATGATGTTGTTGTCTTGTAAAATAGGCTGGCTCAAATGAACTCAAGCAGTTGAGCATTTTGCACAACAGTCTCCCCTCTTCGGCTGTGATGACACGCTGTGAACATGTACCTCACAGATTGTCTGCAATCCACTCCAGGTCATTTTGATCACATTTATCAAATACTATATCTGTGTACAATATCTGTTTTCAACAGAAAAGAAGCATTGGCCCTGAAAGTAGTGCATATTTCTGTTTTCGAATTTTAGGTCACAGAAAATACTTGTTCTTGCCAATGTCTTTCATTTGCGTGTAATCTTGTAAAGAGATTTCAAACAACAACAACTTAATCTGCTTTGAAAGCAGGGTGATGGAATAACACCCTTATTTATTGCTCCAAAAGATTTTGTTTACTCCTTTTGTCAAGCTATATTCAGTATTTCAATTTCTCGCATTAATCTGATCATTCACAGGACATAATACACTTTTAAAGGTGTATCATCTTGCTTGTGAATGAGGCTGTGGTTTTGTATGTATTTCTGGTTGCAGTCAGAGGAGGGCGCTGTTACAGAAAGAGTCGTGACTTGTTTTTCTGTTATAGAGGAAGACCAGAGCCTTTATTAGTTTGGCTGAAAGAGTAGTCATATAATTAAGTAATAATGCAATCCAAATTACAAAATCATATAGAGGTATATATATTTTTTAATCCATATTCACAGAAATTTCAGTATATGGCATGTTGTTTTGTCTGCTGTTTAAACTGTTAATGATAAATAACATGGACAAATAAGCTCTGTGATTATGCAAATTATAAAATGATTATGTTAATTTGGGTAGAAAGGTCTTGAAAGCTGTGATGAAGTTTTCGCATTATTATTAAGATGATTTGAACCAGTTATATCACATACTATTTGCATGTTTCTTGCCGTTTTTGCTCATACAGATTAATATTTTACTTTTTGACAAAATTAGACTTCAAAGAGTTTTTAAATGTATTATTATTTTAATAGAGGTTTAATGTTTAATCCTGTTTAACCCTAGTTTCTTTTTATATATTATATGTTTAATAATTTGTGCACAAGTATCAAAGCTTGATGCTTTACTATAGTAAATAGTATTTTTCAGGAGCTGTTTCACAGTAAAAATTGTATTTAAGGAAGCAACCATTTTAGGATGTGACCGGAATAAAAATGTAATGGTAATTTGTATATAATGTACATATTTAAGCTGCCATTAAAACTTCAGACTTCAGTACAAATCTAATATTAAACATCCAGATGCTTTTGGAGCAGGAGCGTTGACATGTAGCTGTCATATTCATCTTTAATTTAGACTAAGAAACACAGGCACGTTCTTTTGTCACCAAGTTTGCACAAAGCCATTTTCACGCCGTTCTGATTTATTCATCGCCAGGCAAATGTATGTGATCCTGCGTGTCAAATGTGAGGTGCATCAACCCGACACACAAATACATTGCCAAACCAGGAAATGAAGCCCAATGCCACGCGTCATTGCCTTTAATGGTCAGTGCCTCAGAGCTGTGCGCTGACAATGGGTTTAATCTCCCTTCAGCTCGGGGTCCTCATGCTGACAATGTTCCAGGAGGATGCTGAAGGTGCCTGTAGGTGCGGTTAGAGTGGCATGTGCAGTGCCCGCTCTGTATGACGGTGCTCTCGGCGGGCACCGCGGGGCAGGACCTGGTGCTGTCGGATGCAGGCTGGGGCTTGGTGGCACTGCCATCTGCTGCGGAGAGAGGCGTGCTGATGAAAGATTCAGGGCCTGAGACTCACTCATCTGTTATCGATTATGCTGCAGATGTGGAAGCATCCCACTTGGAGACTGTGACAAAACCATGCCAGATTCAAACATACAGTGATGACACTTGCCTTACATAAACCAAGCCTTGCTGTTGATCGGATATTAGATCAGAAAGTCACGTTTCGTAAAGGAAAGTAAATACAATTTATCTGGAGGCCCAGGAAATGCTTTTTATGGTTCCGTACAAGTTAAGCGATCAGCAATTTTGGCATAATGTTGATTAACACATATCTTAATCTCCACTTCTGGGTTACAGTGAGGCACTTACAATGAAAGTAAAAGGGATAATTCCATAAAAGTTAAAATACTCACTTTTCCAATAGTATAGCCACAAGATGTAAGCAATATGTATGTAAACACGATTTTAGTGTGAGAAAATTGATTAATAACCTTTTCTGTGCAAAGTTACATTATATGCAATTTTACAACGTTAACGTTTTTGTTGTTAACGTGACAACAAAATACATAAACCTTAAAACCATAACAGCTTTAAAAATGATGATTAAACAGCATTACAGCTCAAATAATAGTAACTTTAACAGAGGAATTAATGTAAATGCTTTAATAAAATTAATAAAATAAGTTTCACATCTCTGCTCCTGCAACAATTGGCCTCATTACACAAGGAATTTACTTTTTTTATTTTTGTGGCAATCAACATTTATTTAGTTTGTATTTTTAAATTGTATTTATTTACTTAGTTTAGGTTTAGCTTGAATTTGACTTGTAACCCTAGAACATTCCTTAAATGTTTCTCCTCTCTCTCTCTCTTTCTCTCTCTCTCTCTCTCTCTCTCTCTCTCTCTCTATATATATATACAGTATATTTAAAGAAAACAAGGGACTAGTTGATTTTTTTTTCAATCAACGTTTATCTAGAGTTGAACTTTTTTTTTGTAGTGTAATTTGAATTGAACTTGTAATCCTGGAATATCCCTTGAATGTTTCCGGCCAATTTATTATTATAATTTTTTTTTTAAGAAAACAAGGGGCTAGTTAAATTTTTTTTTTGAGGAAATCAACATTTATTTAGATTTTAATCTGTATTTTTAACTTTTTAACTTGTATTTTTTGTAGTTTAACTTGTAACCCTAGAATATTTCTTAAATGTTTCAAATTTCTGCTATTAAAATTTAGCCACTGGATGCTGAAGTATTTGTGTAAGATAAAGTTTCTGCATGCTATACTACCAATTCAACATAAATACAGTTATAAATACAGACTTATTGTGAAGCATGCCTTTGTTATTGGCTGGTAAAACCTTTATTCTCAGACCAGCTTTTATCATTGCTTTGTTTATTCTCAGTTTATTCATGCAGCTGCAAACCTCGCTCTCAAAGAGACAAAAAAATATATGTAAATGTATTGGTGGGGCTGAAAAAGTGAAATGAAGCAGCCCATTTTTTCAGATCAGTCGTGCACACCGAAAAAGCTAGAACCTTCCTCTTCCAAAGAGCCGGGGTGACCTCAATAATTAAAGGACAATTTTCAAATGCAATTCTAATTTTCTACTAGACTGAAAAGCTTTATTATCCAATGGCTGACAAAAAAACTCCCCTGAATAGTCTCGACTCTTGGGCTTTCACTAAACTGGTCATGAATGCACAAACCATCTGTTTTTCTGGACGTTTGTCAGCGTGAGCGTGGCAGAGGCAGCTGCCAGAGTGGCACTGGACTGAATGATGAACTACACAACCTTTGTTTGCCGTGCGCTGGGCTTTGTGTGGCTTCGAGCTGTCCACTTGCTCCTGTGGGCCTTTCATTGCTTCCCCCCC
>NW_015505264.1:1284839-1286459 GCF_001515645.1 Sinocyclocheilus grahami | reverse complement strand
AACCTTCCTCTTCCAAAGAGCCGGGGTGACCTCAATAATTAAAGGACAATTTTCAAATGCAATTCTAATTTTCTACTAGACTGAAAAGCTTTATTATCCAATGGCTGACAAAAAAACTCCCCTGAATAGTCTCGACTCTTGGGCTTTCACTAAACTGGTCATGAATGCACAAACCATCTGTTTTTCTGGACGTTTGTCAGCATGAGCGTGGCAGAGGCAGCTGCCAGAGTGGCACTGGACTGAATGATGAACCACACAACCTTTGTTTGCCATGCGCTGGGCTTTGTGTGGCTTCGAGCTGTCCACTCGCTCCTATGGGCCTTTCATTGCTTCCCCCCTGGCCTCCCACCTCTGCATGCAGTGCACCAGTTACCGTGAGGGAGTGGAGGAGAGGAGAGGATGGACACTGGCTGCATTGTAGCTGCAAGGAGGGATTTGGGGTATTGTGTGCCTTCCAATCTGTAGCGCAGTGGGCGAAGATGTCGGGAGCCAAAGAAGCTGTGTGTGTGTGCCAGTGGGGCAGGGGAGAGGTGAGAGCAGCCAGAGGGGCTGAGAGACACAGAAACAGAGAGTGAGATGGGAGAGAGAGAGACAGAAACAGGAATAGAGAGACAGACAGACAGGGCGGAGGGGGCCCTCTAGAATATTACACACTTAAAATATAATCATGTCCTGGCAGTCGGGACACAATCTGTCTGCATATTTTCAAATTAAAAAAAGGCCAGCGTCGGGCAGCCCCGGCATAGTGGAGTGTAATTTGATTCTTATCATGTGTGGTGCACATCTTGCTGTCTTTGTCGGTTATTTATTTGTGATCTCGTTGTGTTGTTTAGAAGATTGCGTCCTATGAACTTATTTGTTTGCTTCTTTTTATTTCACTTGTGTGAAATATCTCTTTTCATTTTGAATCAGCGTCGACTAATAAGTGCCCCCTTGTACTGGCCATCGCTGTGACCTAATTGCATAAATTTGCCTCTCTGGTACACTTGACCAGAACAAAAAAACAAAAAAGGGCAATCTGTGATTTGAGGAGACAAGATCAACCTGTCTGAGCAGTCTGGGTGAAATAATCTGCTCCATTTTTGAGCAACCTTAAATAATAATGGCTAAAAAAAGATTAGCATCAAATGGAAACTATCTTACATGTTCAATCATGAAGCTTAAAATATAAGGAAGACTAGATTCTATATATCAGATAGATACATTTACATTTATTCATTACAATTGAGGAATACAATAAGCGATTCATCATAAAGAGGCAAATAAACACAGGAAGTGCTCGTAATACAAAGTTTCAGGCATTGTTCAGATTAGTACAAGCTAGACAAGGAGAAATTAAAGAAAGAGAAATCAAAGTATAGATAGATATGTGTGTGTGTGTGTGTGTGTGTATGTGTGCATGTTTATGTGGTTTATGAGGACACAAATTTGTATAATAACATGGGTATGACATAGGTATTACAATGAGAAGGTGATTTATGAGGACATTTTCAGTGTCCCCGTAATTCAAAAGGCTTATAAATAATTCAGAATTAGTTTTTTTGAAAATCTAAAAATGCAGAAAGTTTCCTGTGAGGGGTAGGTTTAAGGGTAGGGTTGGTGTAGGGCAATAGAAAATAC
>NW_015505264.1:1240450-1283677 GCF_001515645.1 Sinocyclocheilus grahami | reverse complement strand
AACCTTCCTCTTCCAAAGAGCCGGGGTGACCTCAATAATTAAAGGACAATTTTCAAATGCAATTCTAATTTTCTACTAGACTGAAAAGCTTTATTATCCAATGGCTGACAAAAAAACTCCCCTGAATAGTCTCGACTCTTGGGCTTTCACTAAACTGGTCATGAATGCACAAACCATCTGTTTTTCTGGACGTTTGTCAGCATGAGCGTGGCAGAGGCAGCTGCCAGAGTGGCACTGGACTGAATGATGAACCACACAACCTTTGTTTGCCATGCGCTGGGCTTTGTGTGGCTTCGAGCTGTCCACTCGCTCCTATGGGCCTTTCATTGCTTCCCCCCTGGCCTCCCACCTCTGCATGCAGTGCACCAGTTACCGTGAGGGAGTGGAGGAGAGGAGAGGATGGACACTGGCTGCATTGTAGCTGCAAGGAGGGATTTGGGGTATTGTGTGCCTTCCAATCTGTAGCGCAGTGGGCGAAGATGTCGGGAGCCAAAGAAGCTGTGTGTGTGTGCCAGTGGGGCAGGGGAGAGGTGAGAGCAGCCAGAGGGGCTGAGAGACACAGAAACAGAGAGTGAGATGGGAGAGAGAGAGACAGAAACAGGAATAGAGAGACAGACAGACAGGGCGGAGGGGGCCCTCTAGAATATTACACACTTAAAATATAATCATGTCCTGGCAGTCGGGACACAATCTGTCTGCATATTTTCAAATTAAAAAAAGGCCAGCGTCGGGCAGCCCCGGCATAGTGGAGTGTAATTTGATTCTTATCATGTGTGGTGCACATCTTGCTGTCTTTGTCGGTTATTTATTTGTGATCTCGTTGTGTTGTTTAGAAGATTGCGTCCTATGAACTTATTTGTTTGCTTCTTTTTATTTCACTTGTGTGAAATATCTCTTTTCATTTTGAATCAGCGTCGACTAATAAGTGCCCCCTTGTACTGGCCATCGCTGTGACCTAATTGCATAAATTTGCCTCTCTGGTACACTTGACCAGAACAAAAAAACAAAAAAGGGCAATCTGTGATTTGAGGAGACAAGATCAACCTGTCTGAGCAGTCTGGGTGAAATAATCTGCTCCATTTTTGAGCAACCTTAAATAATAATGGCTAAAAAAAGATTAGCATCAAATGGAAACTATCTTACATGTTCAATCATGAAGCTTAAAATATAAGGAAGACTAGATTCTATATATCAGATAGATACATTTACATTTATTCATTACAATTGAGGAATACAATAAGCGATTCATCATAAAGAGGCAAATAAACACAGGAAGTGCTCGTAATACAAAGTTTCAGGCATTGTTCAGATTAGTACAAGCTAGACAAGGAGAAATTAAAGAAAGAGAAATCAAAGTATAGATAGATATGTGTGTGTGTGTGTGTGTGTATGTGTGCATGTTTATGTGGTTTATGAGGACACAAATTTGTATAATAACATGGGTATGACATAGGTATTACAATGAGAAGGTGATTTATGAGGACATTTTCAGTGTCCCCGTAATTCAAAAGGCTTATAAATAATTCAGAATTAGTTTTTTTGAAAATCTAAAAATGCAGAAAGTTTCCTGTGAGGGGTAGGTTTAAGGGTAGGGTTGGTGTAGGGCAATAGAAAATACAGTTTGTACAGTATAAAAACCATTACACCTATGGAGAGTCCCCATAAACCATAAAAACAAACCTATGTGTGTGTGTGTACAGTATGTATACACACACACACACACACACACACTGTATGTAGATGTAGTATGGAAAGAAAATATTGTTTTGTATATTGTATACAGTTTTGTTGTTGTATTATATTGTTGTTTTATATATTGTATATTGTATGTTTTAATTTTTTTGATTAAAATGCTTGATTTTACACTTTCCACAGAGACACAAGCTACATTGGAATAGTGTAATGGACGTCTTGGTCTGATGGGAAAAATTTGGATGAATGGACATTTGGTTGAGTTGGTGAAGTCTTTCCTTATTAGCAGTCTTTTGTGTCTCGTCACTGAACTTCAATAATTTCTTGTTCCTGCTCATTGGGTTAGAGCCTCATTAGAAAGCAGGCTAATAGCTCAGAAGGAATTGATTTAATTGTTATAAAAGATTGTGGTGAAATGTTTTTTTTTACTTGTGTATATCAACATGCCTCCAAAGAAGCTGTGTGTGTGTGCCAGTGGGGCAGGGGAGAGGTGAGAGCAGCCAGAGGGGCTGAGAGACACAGAAACAGAGAGTGAGATGGGAGAGAGAGAGACAGAAACAGGAATAGAGAGACAGACAGACAGGGCGGAGGGGGCCCTCTAGAATATTACACACTTAAAATATAATCATGTCCTGGCAGTCGGGACACAATCTGTCTGCATATTTTCAAATTAAAAAAAGGCCAGCGTCGGGCAGCCCCGGCATAGTGGAGTGTAATTTGATTCTTATCATGTGTGGTGCACATCTTGCTGTCTTTGTCGGTTATTTATTTGTGATCTCGTTGTGTTGTTTAGAAGATTGCGTCCTATGAACTTATTTGTTTGCTTCTTTTTATTTCACTTGTGTGAAATATCTCTTTTCATTTTGAATCAGCGTCGACTAATAAGTGCCCCCTTGTACTGGCCATCGCTGTGACCTAATTGCATAAATTTGCCTCTCTGGTACACTTGACCAGAACAAAAAAACAAAAAAGGGCAATCTGTGATTTGAGGAGACAAGATCAACCTGTCTGAGCAGTCTGGGTGAAATAATCTGCTCCATTTTTGAGCAACCTTAAATAATAATGGCTAAAAAAAGATTAGCATCAAATGGAAACTATCTTACATGTTCAATCATGAAGCTTAAAATATAAGGAAGACTAGATTCTATATATCAGATAGATACATTTACATTTATTCATTACAATTGAGGAATACAATAAGCGATTCATCATAAAGAGGCAAATAAACACAGGAAGTGCTCGTAATACAAAGTTTCAGGCATTGTTCAGATTAGTACAAGCTAGACAAGGAGAAATTAAAGAAAGAGAAATCAAAGTATAGATAGATATGTGTGTGTGTGTGTGTGTGTATGTGTGCATGTTTATGTGGTTTATGAGGACACAAATTTGTATAATAACATGGGTATGACATAGGTATTACAATGAGAAGGTGATTTATGAGGACATTTTCAGTGTCCCCGTAATTCAAAAGGCTTATAAATAATTCAGAATTAGTTTTTTTGAAAATCTAAAAATGCAGAAAGTTTCCTGTGAGGGGTAGGTTTAAGGGTAGGGTTGGTGTAGGGCAATAGAAAATACAGTTTGTACAGTATAAAAACCATTACACCTATGGAGAGTCCCCATAAACCATAAAAACAAACCTATGTGTGTGTGTGTACAGTATGTATACACACACACACACACACTGTATGTAGATGTAGTATGGAAAGAAAATATTGTTTTGTATATTGTATACAGTTTTGTTGTTGTATTATATTGTTGTTTTATATATTGTATATTGTATGTTTAAATTTTTTTGATTAAAATGCTTGATTTTACACTTTCCACAGAGACACAAGCTACATTGGAATAGTGTAATGGACGTCTTGGTCTGATGGGAAAAATTTGGATGAATGGACATTTGGTTGAGTTGGTGAAGTCTTTCCTTATTAGCAGTCTTTTGTGTCTCGTCACTGAACTTCAATAATTTCTTGTTCCTGCTCATTGGGTTAGAGCCTCATTAGAAAGCAGGCTAATAGCTCAGAAGGAATTGATTTAATTGTTATAAAAGATTGTGGTGAAATGTTTTTTTTTACTTGTGTATATCAACATGCCTACATGTTTCATCGCAAAATAGGGACTTAAGAAAATCCATTCATCTTATTAATTATGAGACATTTTAGTGTGAATTCAACTGCAACCCACAGCAAAACAAAAAAAAAACCCTGTTTACAGTGGCCTACATAATTGTGCATGGCTGCTGCTGGTAAAGGAAGGTTTTAGCAGGAAACAGTTGTGCGCTTTCACACAGCGGTCAGAGCACGGCGGTTTTCTTTAGCCCGAGGGGCTGGAGGCACCCAGCACCGATGCTATGAGCTTCTCTCCCTCTGAGCGGCGTGTCATGAGTCAGACTCGATTACCGATGACGGCTTTGTGATGTGGGCAAATTGTCACTAAGGGCAGATCTGGAGCTCCGGCTCTCTCGCTACACTCAGAAGTGAAAGTCAAAACACCAGAGACCTTGTTAGAGCTAATTCTATACTCCTGTCTGCGAGACAAACTGTGCTAGTGTTGCATGCTTGGTGTGCATGAGGAAGATGATAGAGATAAAATATAAGAGCTTATTTCTCCCTGGTATAAAAGGTAATTGTGGCTTTTTATCAAACAATCTGCTTCTCAGAGTTGTGAGTTTATACATCAGAATCGAGATATAAAAAAGTTCCGAATTGTGAGATACATACTCACAAATTATGAGAATAATGTTGCAATTCTGAAAATAATTTTTTCTCAGAATTGTGACAAAAATGGCAGAATTGTGAGCTATACATAAACTCACAATTGCAACAAAAGTTGCAGTTCTGAAAATTATTTTGTATTATATGTCACAATTGTAGATATAAACAATAGGACTTTTTTCTCAGATTTGCGAGTTTATATCTCACAGTTCTGACTTTTTTCTCAGAATTGTGGGACAAAAAATTAGAGACAAAAATAGTGAGGAAAAAAATCTGAATTGTGACCTATAAACAAAGTTGTATGAAAAATCTGAAAAAATCTGAATATCTAAAAATTTGTGAGCAAATTGATTAAAATTGTGGGATATACATAAATTTTTTTAAATTGATCTATAAACACAAAGTCACATAAAAAAGTCAGAATTGTGTGGATATAAACTCGCAATCGCAACTTAGTATCTAAAAATTTGTGAGTTTACTGTATATCTTACAATTCATTTTTTTCAGAATTGCAAGTTTATATCTCAGAATTGAGATAAACTTGAAACTGCATGAAAAAGTCAGAATTGTGAGATATACTTGCAATTGTGGGATAAAACTGATTTGCAACAGAAAAAGTTAAAATTGTGAGGTATACATAAATTCGCAATTGCAACAAAAGTCGCAATTCTGAAAATGTATTTCAGGATTGCGAGTTTATATCTCACAAGTGTGAGTAATAATAAACTTGCAATAAGACTTTTCTTCTCAAAATTGCAAGTTTATATCTACATATATATACATATCTTACAGCCAAAAACTCAGAACTGCGAGAAAAAAAAATCTGAATTGTGATCTATAAACTCTATAAAATCTATAAAAAAAGTCAGAATTGTGGGATATAAACTCGCAATCACAACTTAGTATCTAATCATTTGTCAGTTTATATCTTACAATTCAAATTTTTTAGAATTGCATGTTTATATCCCAGAATTGTGTGATATAATCTTAACACTGCAAGAAAAAGTCAGAATTGTGAGACAGTCACAGTTACCTTTTATTATCGGTGGCGGAAATAATAGGTAAACTGCTAAACTTTTGAAAAATGACAAGATTTAATTACTTAGATTTCGAAACAGGTGCTTGTGTGGTGTTGAAACCGATAGTCTTGTATTGTGAGACATTCATTGTGATTCAAATCTACAATAGACTGTGAGTCACTCATTGGGGATGTGGTGCTTTGTCTCTAACTTTAAAATTGCACAATAGCTTCAGTGATTATTGAGTACCCTTCTTTTTTAACGGTTAGTGGGCCGTGTTAGCCTGAGCATAAGCTTTTGACTTCAGTTGGGTCCACAGAAACATATGGAGAGCTAAATAAAATTCAGATCAAGCACAATGATCCCTGCAAATCCTTTGTTATGCCACGTCCCACTGTGAAAGACAGTGGGAGGAGAAGGGAGTTAGATACTTATAATGAGCTCATGAGGCATGAGCAAATGAATGTATAGCTCGATAATGTGGCCTTCTTTTGAGGCAGGGGAAGTGCAGTGCTGCCTCTGAATTTTCAGAGCCCCTTTTCTCTAAGTTTTGACGGTTGAGGATTTTGAAGCCTCATTGGCCGCCCCGTGTTGTCCTGTAATCAATGACAGTGACACTTGACAGACTGTCCTTTGTTGCAGATTGGTGAAGTGAAAAGGCTTGGGAAGTAGCCAATGAATAAAGATGTTTAAAGCCAATAAATAAAGCTTATAAGGCTATCGGTGTGACCGGCACAGGGAAAAGCTTTCTTTCACACCAGTAAAAAAAAAAAAAAGTGCCACCTTTGAAGGACTTGTGAAGCCGAAGGCGTCTCATTGCTCAATCAAACAGATTAAGTCAGTCAGACAAGCAGCAATCTGTCCTTTTCAATAAAGTTACTTTTGTCATGTGGGATCGCACAGGCTCACATACATCAGATATTTATTTAATTTATTTTAAATCATTTTTGACCATTTTGTTTTTACAATAGTACAAAAGTAAATATTATACACACACACACACACACACACATAGAATATATATATATATAATTAAATATGTTCATTTTTTTTTGCCTAAATATATACAAAGTGTGTGTTTGTGTATATATAAATAATATTTTTACTTTTTTTTTAAATAGTACAAAATTGTGTGTATGTATGTGTGTGTGTATATATATACAGTAAATATATATATATCAGTTTTGTACTATTGTAAAAAAATGTCAAAAGAATTGTACGTATATATATAGTCAAGTCAAGTCACCTTTATTTATATAGCGCTTTTAACAATACAGATTGTGACAAAGCAACTGAACAGTATTAATTAGGAAAATAGTGTCAATAATGCAAAATGACAATAGTAAACACTCATTTTTCAGTTAAAAGACAGTTCATCATTGAATTCAGTGATGTCAACATCCAGCTTAGAGGGGTGCAACGGTTCAACTTACTCACGGTTCGGTTTGTATCACGAATTTTAGGGTCACGGTTTCGGTACGGTTCCGTATGTGCTATGTTTAGGGAAAAAAACGATATTGTCAAATAAAAATAAAGAAAATAAGAACAAATAATCTAACTACAAGCAACAGCACAAATAAATAAACAATGAAAAAAGATACAAATAAAATAAACAGTGCTTTTCTGTTTTTTTAGGTAGGTCTAACATAGTTTTTAGGTACAGAAATGGAATCAAATGTAAAATAACATTGCATATTTGACTGTATAAATTAAAGATTAATCCTTATTAAAGTTACAAAAGTTACTTAATCAAGAGCAGTGAGAGATTTCCGTGTTGTTGCTGTTTGATTAACATTAAGAAAGTGCTGTCACTTTAAGAGAATGCACTGATCCAGTGCACTGATACTGTACGTTCAGCCGACTATGTCTGCTAGGATACTCACCAAGATGGGCATTTTGACAATTTTTGTGTGAATTAGTCCATTCAAACACAATACTTCACAGAGAGCTTAATATTTGTGCGCATTCTGAGGCGCGGGTTTGCGTGCTTCGGATGAGCGACCACACACAGATCTTTGCACTGCACGCGCGAGTTCACGTCTTCTGGCTCTTTAATATTTAAACTGGCAAGGCTTAAATGAGTTTAGTTTAAACACAGATAGCAACATGTGCTGTTCTGGTCTCACCTGCACTATCAACACGTGATGACGGCATAAATGACAGTTATTCCAGCATAAAGCTATCGCATTAATTAAAGATTGACTGGTTTGTTCACGTATTGTTTTTTTCTCTCTCATCACTCTTGTTGTAATGTATTGGGAAGCCAGAATTTGTATCCATCAACAGAAGCATGCATTAGCCAAACTCTAACAAACCAGATTACAGATGCATTGTCAGATTTAAGTTGAACCGAGGTCCTAGTGTATGCCGAACCGTGTGTGGAGAACCCCTAGTATACACTCACACAAACACACACACACACACACTGTACTTTGACATTTTTACAAGAATAAATGGCTGAAATTATTCAAAGTGACTATTGTGCCCTTTAGTTTAAAGTTGAATTATAATTTTAGAATTGTGATTTCGTAAACGTGACATAAAGTTGTAAAATAGCAGTCCTCACAGTCACTCAGTGCGATTTGTTGTTTACTAATAGGAGCATGCTGTCTTTTAAAGCAGTTGCGACCCAGTAATGAAGACATCTGTTTGCATATGGCTCTTGACGCCGAGCACTAGAAATTTGATGTCATCTTGTCCAAACTTGTACATGGCTGGCAGATACTATTAGATTCTCTGATTGGTTCTGACAAGTCACTGACAGCTCTGGAGGTGAGGAGGGCGCATGACAAAGGGCAAGAAAAGGCGGAGCGGATGTCAGCTGGAGTCCACTACTGCGCGCTATTCCTCACAACCCCCAGCGCCCAGCCTCTGTACATCATCGCCCCCATTCCTGACCTCTGTGACCTCGAATCGACACGAGCCGTCAGCACTGTCACTGTCAACACCTATGGACAACCATTTTCCCAGAATTCCACTCAGAATTCTTAATTCGCAGCATTTTCACAGGTGTTGTGAAAGCAGTTCGATGCAGATTGACGCCATGCTTGCTGTGACATCTCTCTAGAAAAATGCTGTTATGCAAGTTAAGCCATTAGTAAATTTTAGCAGGCAGACACAGCTAATCTATTTTATTATTTAATCATAGTGTATTATTCTGGAATCTCTTATATTGTCTACTTTTGTGTTCCAAGATTCACAAATGCTTAGTTTCCAAGATTGGCTCTAGCTTTGGCAACATCTTGCCAATTCATGCACAATTTTTTGGCCAATTTTTACGCTAAACTTGGCAAATGGCAATACTCTGTAAATTAATAGTGTAGTGGCCATGTGTGGTTTAAAATAAATGAGCCTTTATTTAAGTCTCTAATATCTTTCAGTATAGACCAGTATTCAAAGCCTTTTCCCTTCAAAATAATTTTTTTTTTACACATAAATGCATCTTTATCCAGTTTATTCCACATCAAGCTCTTTAGAATCATTGCAAGATTGCAAAACTTTGGCTTTCCCACTGTATGGCGTTATTTTACTGTCAAATGTCGAGAGCGCACTGTTGTAGCGCGAAAGTACATTGCTATGATGCGCGAGCGCGAATCTCTCCGCTCGCACGCGGATTTCCTTTGCTCTCGCACTAAACCGGACGCGCGCTCTCAGATACGCGCTGCACTCTCCCAGAGAGTGTGCGCGCACTTAAAACGTGTCCGTTGCATTCGCGAATCTCTCCTCGCGCTCGTGTGCGCGCTCAAACTGTGTCCTTTGCCCTCCCAAATCTCTCCGTGCTCTTGCGCTAGAAATGAATTATTTTCACACCTGGATTAAACGTTGTCAAAAGTTATCAACAAATCAGACTTCCATGACTGACCGATTAAAATGCTAGTGAAATCTAATGAACTAATTAGCTGGAATTCTTTTGACAATCAAAGATGGATCTTTAATTTATTTACAATTTAATATTTAGTCATATTAATCAAAAGTATATGGCTGGGATTGGGGTGCTTGGATGATTTGTGCAAATAAATAACCTAGTAATCTGTCTGTCTAACTGGTTGGTCAACCCCCTCTATAACACAATAATAACTAAACTAATAACTAAACCTTGTCAAATGTTATAAACCAATCAGACTTCCACGACTGACTGTGACTCTGCAGGAAGGTAGAGCTCCAGGACCAGGGTTGGGCACCCCTGCTCTAGGATGTCAGTCTGGCTAAACACTCACCTGCCATGTTCTATTTGGCCTGCGGTGGTGAGATTGCTATCTCAGTGCTACAGGGGCATCCTTCACTCCCTGCTGTGTGGGGAAACATAAATGATCCAGGCCTCATCTCATCAGATAATAACATCCTTTACAACTATAATTACAGGCTTTGAATATGTTCATGTGTGGACCTCTTTGTCAGTGTTGTATGATGTTATCATAATTAATGGTAATGTATTATTGTTTTTGCTAATATTGTAGAGTTTGGTCTAAATCCCAATTTAAACACATGTATGCATTTGGCAATCACTTTTATCCAAAGTGACTTACATTGCGATTTGTACAATTTATCAGTTCATCCATTCCCTGGGACTCGTCTCGAACCCACGATCTTGGCATTGCTCGCACCATTCTCTTCTGTTTAAGCTACAGGAAGCTTCATTGTGTAATTTGTCTAGTACGGTTTGTTCTACAGACATAAATACATTAAGTACTCTTAAATTTTGATGCCGTTTGATTAGGAATGAAAGAGCTAATAGATAAATTCAGTAATAACCTATAATGAAAACAATGAATTGTATTACCATATAATCAGGTATGTGTGCAGTGCATGCAAAAACTATACCAGTGATGTAACTTTATAGTAACAAAACTTGGAAAAACACATGTAAATGACAGATAATCACAGAGCAACCTGCTTTGGGAAAAATGCTTGACCAAAGTTGTCAAAAACAGATAAAAACATTATTAAATACTTAAAGATGCTCACAGACAATTTAATTTTGGTTGTCCTGTCAGGTGTGTAGGCTGTTTAATGTGCTTGAGAAGTGTTTTCTCCAGCATTGAACTTACTTTTAGCAGTTTTATTTTCAAATATATTTATATATTTTTAAATAATTTTTCTAGTTTTCTATAAAATATTTTTTATAATGTTTATATATATATATATATATATATATATAGATATATATGTGTGTGTGTGTACTTATTTTCATTTATTTATTTATATAGATTGATAATGCACAATGGCTACATTATTATTTATTTGCATTTAATAAAGTATTTTTGTGTTTAAAATGTTTTTTACTCTGCAGAGATCTGAAGTTCCACTACCTCCAGGCATTTGTGTCAGCAACACACCTGAGATGGGTTGAATCATAGGAAATGTCCCCTTACAGTGCTTTTGCAGCACACTGTCTTGACTTTATGTCAAAGGAGCAGTGATGTCTCAGAAGCTGCAGGGCAGTTTGGACCATGACATGACCACCTCAAGACCTGTAATGACAAACTTTAAAAGACTATGTCACTGTAAGTATGAACATGATTTGCTGCATGCATCTTCAGTCTGACAGATGGACAACCTTTGATTTGTTTGCCTGCCAACCAGAAACAAAATGTTTATATGTAATCCAGCCTGACCACAAAAAGGGTTTTGAATGAGAAGCATGTTTTCATGATTACTGATCTGTGGCATTTAATTTTAACGTAGCAACATGCTAATGATGAGTACATATCCATAATCCCCAACGAGACAAGCCTATTTTATATGCCGCCTGGTTTGCATGCTATCAGCAGTTTTCTTCGTGATATTGCGGTCTTACAGTCAATCACCCCTGAATTTACAGCTTATTCTTGTCTTAATGTAAATTAACAGAGAGCTGGAAGCAACATTGCTGTTAACAGACCTGTGTTCTGTTTAGCCATAGATACAAAAGCATTGATTCTCTAGTCCAGCTCTGGCTATGAAAATTATAATATGGAACAGAGATTAGAAGGAAATTATTATAGCCAGAAGGCATTTACCCAGAGATGGTGGGCAGAGAGGAAGAAAAAAGCTCTCGGCCCAAGAATAATGATAATCCATTTGGTTGGGCACGCGTGGTATTATTGCTGTACATTATGTATGTTCCATTTATACTACTACACACGCCACAGCCATGCTGACAGATAGGTAATTACTCTCTGCCCCAATGAACACTTATCAGCCCCACTGCTGTTTATTGCCAAAATGAAGAGCACTTGTCTGTCAAGGTCACTGCTTTGTACGTCCTCTTTAATAGTTCTTTCTTCACAGTTGTTGAACTTTGCATGCAAGCACTTTAAGTGGCAGGATGGCGGTGCCCTTATGAGAGCTCAGAGCTGAGTCTTCCTGTCTCTCGAGGGAGATCTTGCTTTATTAATCATTGTTTCAAGGCTCTCCAGAAATAAAAAAATGGGTGTAAAGCTCCTGTAGAGGCAGAGATATCATATATTTATTTGTAATGTATATAGATGATTGAACAAATTTGTGTGTGAGCCACTTCTATAATTTCTCAAAAGGAAACATCATTTTAATTTGAACTGAAATTGTGACTTCATGCCTGGGAAAGTAATGGAAATTAGTCCATTGGAACAATTAAGTAAATTCAATTTATATAAGAATTTTTTTATTAGTATGTTGTTATATATTTAAATTTATTGGTATATAATTGTGCATGTTCATTTCATTCTTTTAGCATTTAGATACAGTTATCTATTACTTGCTTAAAGTTGAAACGTTTAAAAATGTTAATTATTTTATGAGAAATTATATAATAATAAAATATGTGGCTGACATATAAAAAAAAAATGAAGTAACGGTGTTACTTGCACATATTGAAATAATCTGAAGTGAAATGTCCACCGAGTAGCACTAAAAGCGAGTTCGATTTCCGCAAAAAAAACTGGCGAATGTGCCATTGGTTCTTGCATATAGTATGGAAGACCATTTGTGCCATGGAATTTAAAAAAAAAAACCTGAGAAAAATGTCAGAACTGCGAGATATTAACTCAGAATTCTGACTCTGATTTCTCGCAGTTCAGAGTTTACTCAGAGTCTGAGTTAATATTTCCCAATTCATTTTTTTTAGAATTTACTTTTTACACTTTACATTTTGACTTTCTCACAACTGTGAATTCTTCTCAGGATTATGTTATGACTCTTTTAAAGCAAAAAAAAATTCCTTGTTGTGGAAACAAGATTCCATACTAAAAAAAGAGTCTTAAAAATTGTGTATTTAATTTGGTAGTCAAAGTATCAGCAATTTTAATATTTTAGTGTTAATACTGTCCATTATAGCTTCTCAGTTTTCAATAAAATCTCCTTATCATTATTGGACGATTGGACAGAATTGAAAAATCTTGCATCCTTGATATTGCTCTTTTTAAGTACTTGTATAGAGTAAAACTTTAAAGACAGTGGGGTAGCATCAGTTCCCTATCAATACGTCACTCGTACTGCATCTGCTAAGACGCTTTGGGGAAAACTCATTTTTCTCGTGCAGTGAATAAATACGAACCACTGGCCCAACCTCCTCCTTTGTGCTATTCCCCCGAATGCTCGGATCCCGCAGGTAATCAGGCAAGTCAGAGAACACAGATACAAGGTTCTGTTGGTGGCCCCGCTCTGGAGGAACCAGCACTGGTTTGCAGAGCTGTACCGGCTGCTCTCGGCAGCCCCGTGGCCCATTCACCTGAGACGAGACCTCCTCTCTCAGGCGAACAGAATGAAATGGCATCCCCATTTGGCCTCTCGATGGGAGCTTGCGAACCTCCCCGAGAACATGCTAAACACAATCTCTCAGGCTAGAGCACCGTCTACAAGACGACTCTATGCCCTTAAATGGTCTGTCTTCTCCACCTGGTGTGCAGCCCGCGGCACAGACCCAATCTCCTGCGACATATCTCTGATATTGTCCTTCCTGCAAGAGCTGTTGGATAAGAGTCGTTCCCCTTCCACGCTCAAGGTCTATGTAGCAGCCATAGCAGCCTCTCACGCTCCTATAGCTGGCCAATCGGTGGCCAGGAAAAACCTAGTTGTTCATTTTCTGAAGGGGTCTAGAAGGCTCAACCCACCTCGCCCCATCACTGTCCCTACATGGGATCTGCCCACGGTGTTGAGGGCTCTGAAGAGTCCCCATTTGAGCTGCTACAGTCCATTGAACTTCATCCCCTGACGCTTAAGATTGCTGTGCTACTGGCGTTAGCATCAGTAAAGCGTGTGGGAGATCTGCATGTGCTCTCTGTGAGCCCCACCTTCCTCGAATTCGGGCCCAACGACTCTAAAGTCATCCTGAAACCAAGGCATGGTTACATACCTAAGGTGCTCTCGACTCCATTCAGAGCACAGGTAATAACTCTATCGGTGCTTCCTCCTTCAGAGCAAGACCAAGAGTTGAATTTACTCTGCCCCGTCAGGGCATTGAAGTCTATGTTGAGCGCTCCACCCCATTCAGGCAGTCGGATCACCTATTTATATGCTTCAGTGGACGCACCAAGGGTTCTCCGTTCACGAAGCAGAGACTTTCCAAATGTATAATTGACACTATTATGCTAGCATACTCTTCTTTGGGCCTTCAATGCCCCATGGGAGTAAGAGCCCACTCAACCAGAGGTGTTGCCTCTTCCTGGGCCTGGTCTAGCGGTGTGTCCATTGCAGAGATTTGTGCGGCGGCCGGCTGGGCCTCGCCGTCCACATTTGCCAGGTTTTATAATATGGACATCTCTGCCTTACAGGCTCGGGTCCTTTCTGCAAAAACAGGGCTCTCTGTCATATGACAAAACCAGTGCTTGGCATTTGCCTTTTTCATGTGTGCTCTCGGCCCTCACTGAGTTCTGAGGCTGTACTAAATTATCTTGGGACGATTATACAAGGCTGTGCTGATCTCTCTGAGTTTGGCCCTACTGCCTCCTGTGGGGCTTCCCTGCAAAATACTTGGTCCCTCTGGGCCCCCTTGGGTGCTTAAGGCAAGTTCAAGTATTAGTCGTCTAGCATAGCATGGCGGGATTGTACTGGTTCCCCAGAGCGTCTTAGAAGACGCAGTACGAGTGAAGTATCGATAGGGAATGTACTCGGTTACTAATGTAACCTCGGTTCTCTGAGATCCTACGGCGAAATGCCCGATTATATAGCCAGATGGCCCCGCCCATTCTGGCGGGCTTTGTCGACATAGGCTCATGCAGCTCCCCTGCCGAGCCATTGGTTTGTTTTTATTCACTGCACGAACCAATGGCCGTGCAGTTACACTGCATTATTGAAAGGTTTTAGTCATCAGAGAAAAAGCATCAAAGCATCTTAGCAGACGCATTACTCGTTCCGTATCTCAGAAACTTTACCCAAAAACTTTAAACTTTACCCAAAATTAAAAGATCTGATGGCCATTTCCTCACCATCATGTTGTTAAAAACAACGTTTTCTCCCTCCAGAATGTGCTCTCTGCTCTTGGTTTGTATAATGAATATGGATACTAATTTTTACTCTCATTTTCTCATTTCTACTTGTGCACTAGTCTTCTGAAGCTGGAATCCTGTGAACTGAGGTGAGAATGTCACAATGTTTTTGTAGTGTTGGATAAAAGTCTCTACAGCGATGTTTCCCTTATGAAGCCACCTGGGTGTGTACGATAAGTTCAGCTGACAGGAACCAAAGAGCCTGTTCCTATCTCAAGGGGCAATAGTAATGCATGAATGCCTTTGTTACTCCAGTTAACACTAAAATAACAAGTAACCCACAGTGCAGGACATGCTATGTCCTTGGGATAAAAACATATTTTTGTTGCCTAGGCCTAATATAGCCTAAAGCTGCAGATTTTTGCCATGTGAAGCCCGGAGATTCTGCCCTGTCTCATATGAGTAGTGTGGAGACATGTGTTTGCCTACATATTCAGACTGTTTAGGTAGTTTGGTGTGCCCCGTGGTAACTGTCTGCTGTAGTTTATGTTGTGTTTGAATGTTAGTGCTGTAATGCTGCTCACTTCATTACCATTTCAATTAGTTTGCTCACAGTCCCTCAAGAAAATGTTTTTAGATTGCAGTATTATGTCATTTTGTATTGGTTTGGTTTAATATTTATTGTATTAAGTCTGACAGAAAAAGCTGATTAAAAAGTAGAGTGAGTTTGTCTTTTTTAATGAACTCTCAAGTGTCATCTATTGATGATTTGATATGGGACTTTACATAATGTTTACTGATGTTTCAAGCACTGTATCATTTTAGTATCATTGATATACTATTATTATTTTTGTGAGTATTTTGAATTCGATTTTAGTTTTTTATTTTCTGTTATTATTTAAATTTTAATTGTGTTTTTTGTGTCATTTTTATTATTGTTATATTTTATATATATGTATATGTATTGTTGTTTTTTTAAGTTTTAGTTTTTAGTTTATTTAGTACTTTAATAAGAAAGAGAAATGTTGCCTTGGCAGCTAGCTGAAATAAAATAAGATTCAGTTTTTTATATATTTTATGTTATTTCAGTTCATGTTTATTTTATTTCAACTAATTTTAACCTTGGTTTTCAAGCCTTAAATTTATCTCCAAAGCCTTCTGTGTGTGAACAGATTAGATTGAAGAAATGAACAGTTCTTTTTCCTCCCTCTGATGTTAGGCTGACAGGAGTCACTTTGATACACTTTTGGAGCTGGGATTTTTCTATCAGTTGTGTGTGTTTTTTCCTGGGGCTTCATCTTTGCAGACGTTGTGAGCTGTCATTTCGTTACTCCTTGTGACACGCTTGACACTCACAGGTTATGACAAGTGCTGGACATCAGCCTCAATGCCGAGCCAACTGATAATATTTCTTTAGGTGAAAAGACACATCGTGTAAACAGATATATAAATTCACATACTTCCCAATTTTGCATGAAGAAAGCTTGTAAATATACTTTAAATCCAACCAAAGTTTCATGGACATTTTATCTAAAATAATATTTAGGATTAAGATTTGATTTTTATTATTTATTTATTTTATTTTTTTAACACTTAAATGCTTCAATAACATGGTGCAGATTTTCATTGACAGTGTCTTTCTTAGAAAGGAATGACTTTATCCTGTCTAATGTTTTTAATCTACTTGACCTCTATTGCTTTTAAGGTTGTTGTGAAGTATTTTCGGAATATATCCTTGAATTTTTTTTTTTCAGTGGCCTCGAGGCACATTTTCACAGTTCTGTGTGGATGAGACACCTACGAACGGCCTGTTGTGAGCTGCTCGCGCCACAGCTCTAATACACTCTGCCTTGGGCACCTGACCTACAGAAATGCCTGATGAACTTTGCAACTGTTTTTGAGGTGAATTCAGTCATTTTCCTCTTTAAAATGTTTTACAAATAAAAACTCCTTAAAATAATGTTTGCAATAATATACATTCAATGAGAGAAGAAATTGTGTAAAAACCTAAAAATGTTCTGCTTCCAAACCACCAAGTGTAAATATGCAATAGTTTGGAATAATTAGGATTTTTGCAATGTTTTTGAAACAAGTCTCTTATGCGCTCCAAATTCTGCATTTATTTGATAAAAAATGCAGTAAAAACAGTGATATTGTGAAATATCATTGCAAACTAAAATAACGGTTTTGTATTTTAATATATCTTTTAAATGTAATTTACTCCTGTGATGCAAAGCGGAATTTTCAGCATCATCATGTAGCACTGTTTTCAACATTCATAATATTAAGAAATGTTACTTAAACATCAAATCAGCATATTAGAATGATTTCTGAAGGATCGTGTGACACTGAAGACACAGTAATGGCTGCTGAAAATTCAGCTTTGCCATCCAAGGAATAAATTGCATTTCAAATATATTCCAATAAAAAACAAGTACTGTGCATAACTGTAAAATAACTGTTACTGTAGTTTGGATCAAATAAATGCAGCTTACTGTGTGCACTTTTAGAGAATGCTTTTTACAAATCCATTCTGCATGGCGTTTATTTTGGTTTGCCTCTTCTTTGGGGCATGTTAGCTGAGGTTGTTGAGTGGGGTGTCAGAGGGAGTGTGTGCTCATGGTTATTGATAGAGGTGGAGAGTGTGTGATGGGCTTCAGATCTGTTGACATATGACCTGCAGGGCTGGTGCCGCCGCCGCCGCCGCTGATGCCGGTCCAGGGCACAGAACAGCCCACGCCGCACTTCACAGCTAGAGAGGGAATCTTGTCATCACGCACCACTCCAGGCCAGCCTCGCCACAAACACACACACACACACACACACACACACTCACACACACATGTCTCCAAATTCATCCATCACCACGGAAACCGCCACCGGCAGTTTGGGCTGGAGTGCTAAGAGCCAAGATGCACACAGTCAAAATGCCAGAGATTTTACATGCCAAATTAAAAAGGGGACAAATGCTGATTTGGAACACTTAATGAGATGAAGCGATAGGAGAAGACATGCTTGTGTATACTTGGGAGAAACGTCTCACTGATCTAATTTCTTGCCGTCTCTTTTTTAAGAAGGCGTATTTATAGACAGATTGTTTTCGCAGATATGGTTTTTCATACGTTTTCATTGCTCTCTTTACCTTTTTTTCCAATGTGCTCTAGATTTTTAAGCATCTTAATAAATGCCTTCGGCCTTCATAATCCAGTTTTATTAAGTACACTATCAGAAAAAAAGTACAAAAGCTGTCACTGGGTACTTTTCAAAAACGTACACCTTTATACCTTGTTCACCCCTAAATTGACCTATTATTTACATATTATTTATAATCCATCCATCCATCCATACATACATACATAAAATAAATTAATAGTTTTATTAAGCAAGGATGCATTACGTTGATCAAAAGTCACAGTAAAGACATCTAGAAAAGAGTTTTATTTGAATTAAATGCCATCAAAGAATCCTTGTTTACACTAAAATATTAAACAGTACAGCTGTTTTCAATATTGATAATAATTAAAAAATGTTTCTTGAGAACCAATTCAAGATCATGTGACATTGAAGACTGGAGTATCGACTGCTGCAAAGTAAGCTAATATTAAAATTATATTTAATTGTAATAATAGTATTAATTTTTTTTTATCAACTGAATGCAAAACATTAAAAAACTGTAGTGTGTGTGTGTGTGTGTGTGTGTATATATATATATATATTAACACATAAAAAGATTCAATGAGTCAAAGTATAATTATATATACAGAATAGCGCTGTCAAATCGATTAATCACAATTAATCACATCCAAAATATAATATGTATGTACACATATATGTATATATTTAAGAAATATATGTAAGATACATTTATTTATAATATAAATCATATATAAATATGAATATTATATACATGTAAATATTTCTTAAATATATACATATATGTGTGTGTATTTATAAATATATACAGTACACACATATACTATATCAAACACAAACTTTTATTTTGGATGGAAATTAATCGCCATTTATCGATTTGACAGCACTAATGTGTATATATGTTATTTAATATATTATTTAATTATATATGTGTATATATAATTTAATTTAGTTTGCTGTTTTTCTCTTACAAAATTAGGATACTGCTACTGTTTAGGAACTCACAATCAGGCCAGAGAATTCTATTTGTACTTTTTAGAGTTCTTGGGCCTTTCAAATTTTGTCCAGTGTATCGATTTCCCGGATACTAGGAGGAGCTTGTTTACTTAATGGAGTGAACTGTAAGTAGCCATTATTATCATTATTTTGCATCTGTAATCGCTCAAGAAACAGCTGTTGGATTTGAGCACAATGCAAAGTGGCAGAGCCTGGAGTTGTTCTTGTTCATTCGGCTAACTCCTCTTTGACGTGATGAATTCTGGCAGGGTTTTGTGCTGAATTCCACATCTTTGACAAGCATCAGTGCCACTGACCAGCAGTCATGCTATTGCCATGTTTGAAGGGGAAAGAGGAGGGGAAATGTGGAAATTCTCCACCTTCTGCTTTGGGTGCCATTGGATCAATGCCGGCTGCCAAGTCTCATCCGCGTCACTGGCCTGTCAGCAGGTCCCATGGTCCTGGGGTCAGCCCAACATCTGGCCCCTCTGCCTCGTCCTTTAAGGACTGTCACTGGGCAGCATCTGTTTATAGACACTGGCCCGATACCTCAGACTGCGGCCAGGAACCGCTTCAGTCACCTCCATGGTGTCAACACATCTGCGTGAAGTAAATGCATCTGCTCACAATTTGCTTCCATATTAGCACCATTTTTAAAACATGTTCATTAAAGCTCTTTTTTTAACAATGTTTGAAGATATTTATTTTGTATTTAAGTAAGAGAGACTGGGCTAGTTGTCACATGGGGAAGGCATTATCAATAACTATTGCATAAATGCTTGTTTTCTCTAGCGGTGGTCATATGTTGCTTTCAAACATAAATCATAGTGTTGGATATTTTCATTACATTCAGCTTCTAAACAATAAATAAGTTTCCATGTCAGGTTGGAGCAAGCTGGCCTGTGTTGTATTTGTAATTTTATAGAATACATTTTATAAATTACAATTTCTGATGACAAATTAATCGTTGGAAATTTTTGTATTCATTTTTAGATTTAGCTGTTTATTGAATTTCTTAGTGCTTCATAATTGTTACTCTTAAAATTCTTTAAAAAAGCTATTTTTGCTGAAAAGGCCTTTAGATAGCATATCATATTTAATATTTAGATAGTGTACCATATTTAATATTTTCATTACATTCAGCTTCTAAACAATAAATAAGTTTCCATGTCAGGTTGGAGCAAGCTGGCCTGTGTTGTATTTGTAATTTTATAGAATACATTTTATAAATTACAATTTCTGATGACAAATTAATCGTTGGAAATTTTTGTATACATTTTTAGATTTAGCTGTTTATTGAATTTCTTAGTGCTTCATAATTGTTACTCTTAAAATTCTTTAAAAAAGCTATTTTTGCTGAAAAGGCCTTTAGATAGCATATCATATTTAATATTTAGATAGTGTACCATATTTTTAAAAAAAGGTATTCTTTTCTTCTTTTAAATTGAGTGTCAAACTGTAGATTTCCAAGTGTTACAACTTTCCCCGATATTAAAGCATGTTGGTCATAAAAAGTATTTTTTCTTTATGTAACAAAGAGTTTATAATTGATTTATAATCCCAGCCGGAGATATATTCACTTAAGTAAAAAAAATGTGACAATTAGCCCTGATCTTCAATCAATATCAATATCAATACTAGCTTATATGTGAAAATGTATTTAAATATAAAGCTTCATAGTTACATATTCAATTAATTTTGAAAGTTTTTTCCCCCCATGAAATAAGAATCCAAATATATTTAAAGGGATAGTTCAATCAGAAATCTCCTTCTGAATTAATTCCAAACCTGTTTGACTTTCTTCTGTGGAACACAAATAATATTTTGAACTGTTTTGTCCATATAATGAAAATTAATAGTGATGAAAACAACACAGGATCACACTGACTTTCATTGTGTGGACAAAACAAAAAATCTTATTTTGTGTCACATAGAAAAAAGTCATACAGGTTTGAAACAACATGAGGGTGAGTAAATAATGACAGAATTTTAATTTTATTGACTACTCTATGTACTTGTTAATGATAGCTAAGGCTTTAAGGTATGTTTATTTACATAATTTAACTTCAAATAATCCCAGCTTGAGAAATATTCACATTGGTAAAAAGAGTCTCCCCTGTGCTGTACTTGCATTTAGCATATATGTTAAAATAGATTTCAATATAAAGCTTCATATGTGCTGTAGTACAGTTCTCCTCAAAGCCTTTTTTGGATATCTGTTCTTATCCTTTGTGTATCGCCAAAAAACGAGTCACAACAATATATATATATATATATATATATATATATATATATATATATATATATATATATATATATATATATATATATATATATATATACACACACAAACAATAACGTCATATAATCCTAAAATTATTTTTTCCCAAAAATGGGGTTAGTTCACCAAAGTAATCAACACATACTCACCTTCATTTCACTTCGGAACAAATTCCGAACCCCTTTCTTTCTTCTGTGGAACACATAGATGTTTTGAAGAACTGTTTTTGTCCATATAATAAAAATGAATGGTGATCAAAAGAACATTGGATCACATTGACTTTTGTGTTTGACGTTTGTTGACATGCGAGTGAGTTAATGCTGACAGAATTTTCATTTTTGGGTGAACTATCCCTTTAAGTGCTTGAATTAAAGAAATGCAAAGAACAAAAGTGAGTCATAAAAATAAAAATAATGACATGTTAAGCCTTTTTTGAAATTTATTTTCATAACAATGCAAATTAGTCAATACTAGTATTATTTAGCAGATTTACATATTTTCCTGTGTTTTGACATGAAGACAACATTACCAAAGCTTTTTAATGTTTCAGAGGGATTAAACTTTTATTGCTTTCCTCGTAGCAGAACCTTTTAGCAAAGCTGATGATTGTATGATGGTTTCGCATGCCAAAATAGAGATCTCTCACTGGTATTCATCCATTTAGTGAACTATATGTCTGTGTCAATGGTTCACAATCAGAGTCCCTTAGCAAATTTCCAAAGAGTCCACTGGATGACAACAATTATTTAAATTAATATATTAATATTATCATAACTGATAAAATAATAACTAATAAATACGCAATTAAATTCATTCAATTGCTAAACATCATACAACAAAGATATAAACTACATTTTATTTATTTTTTTAAATTTGGACAGTTTTGGAAACACAAAATGAATTAAATGTGTGGTTAACATTCCCAGTTTCTGGACTTTGAATATTGTGTTGGACAATTGGAGGCCTTTGGTTCAAAAATGTTAAGAACCAACATAATGGGGGACCACATTTAGAGTTGGTGGCCTTTTGCCAAATTGAGGAGTCAACTCTGCCACCATATCAGTAAAGCAGTGTCAACAACGTCTGGGTCAGAGCCAGATGGGTGATGTAAGAATTGACACACTCCCTGAAATCACATTTGCTTTGCAAAGAAGGGAAGTTACCGAAGAAAACAATGGTGTTGTGAATTCTTGGCAGCGGGTTGCCGGGCACCATTGACAAAAGCAAATGTGATTAAATTTTACTGGGATGGCTAGAGTCTCCGCAATCATCAGTGAGCTCGGGCTAAAGAGAGATGACACATAAATTACTCTGCCTCTTTGCCTCTAATGGGACTCGTCACTATGGGGAAGTATCTTGCACACAGAGCAAATGACAGAAATGTTCACAGCTAATAGACTAACAATTTGCCAAAGCATCTCCATCGTTAGGATAGAAATCACAGAGAGGCGAGGTGATCATCTCCTCTAGATGGGCTTTTTCGGAAAGTCTCAATGCTGTTGTGATTGAAATTTTGAATTGTGAAGTGCTTCAAAGTGTCTGACATTTTGTGAGACACCGAAAAGTCACATTTTGGATTAAATACGATGAAATATGATATTTCTGTCCATCTGCATTTGTAACCAAAGAGCAGAGCTCTGAATAAGTGTGTCTGTCCGGGGCTGTCTGTGTTTTGGCGTGTTATTGCATGTGGGCAGTGTCTGGGAGAGGAGTCTAACTTGCGTCTGTGTGTGGACAGACTCCTGGGGAGTGACATTTTCCAGAGGCGGACGCAGGGCAGCCGTGTGACTGTTTGACTTCTTCAGTGGTCAGGCACCACATCTAATGCCACACACCTCTAGCACTCAGTCGACATGCTTTCAGCTGACACAAATCGTTTCTGCCAAGGGTTAGTTTAAGTGTTACCTGAGCATGATGGGTAGAGCAGGTCTCAATAACGGGTGAGAAAATAACTCTCTGGAAAATAACTTGGAATTAAATGGTATTTAAAACTGAAATGTTTAGGGTTTATAAGTGTTTCTTCAACTACAGTTGACAGTCTCATAAAACACAATCTTCACATTCTCCCTATAGCCAATGATTTTTTTTTTTCATATTTCTTTCAGAGAGTCATGAAAATATTCAACACAATGTCATTTGCACCACATGTCAAATTATGTTTTATGTTTAATAGTGTTCTGTCATGGAAATGGTGATGATAAAAATACTTTTTTTGCTAAGGCAGATTTTATGTATGCAGTTTGACAGAACTGATTGGGGTGTTGGTTGAAAATGACCTAAAATATTCTGCTTACAAGTGGTATTTACATTTTTAAGTGATATTTAAGATGATTTTTAAGATCATTTTCAAAGGGGTTATTTTCCAGGGTTATTATCGTTAGCTAAAAGTAAAATGATTTAAAAAAATAAACATCAACTGAAATAAAATAAAATAGAAAAAATATATATTTTCTTTAAACATTGATGTAAATCACTTTTATATCAAGTTTTCAAAGATTTTACATTTTAATATAGGCTAACCTTGATATAACACACAAGGATGAATAACAAAGGAAAATAAAAAAGTAAAATAAATTATATTTTGTATAATATTTTATAAAATTGTAGTTTCATTCACATGGAAATTTTTAACAAGCGTGTGTTTGTGTGAGAAAGAAACAGTGCACAAATATGTGTGTGTTTTAGTGTGTCTTATGAGGTTAACTGCGGTGTGTAAATTCCTGGGCAGCATGAGATATAGACTTGTGATCCTCTGATCTCTGATTATGTCTGAGCCTGTAAATATCATGTGATTAATCAAGAGGGCTTGTTCTGCACACGGCTTCCTCAGTCACCTTCACAGCTGGGAAACCAGCTCTGCCCTGTTTGCACGGATTTGTTTCAGTCCCGTATGCTTGCAGCTTATTTCATTTAATAAACCTTAAATCTGCTGCGCTCTTTACTGTCTCTGTGTTTCTGTTTTCTCCAGCAGCTTGAGACGCACAATTTATACCACGTCACATGTAGTTTACACTGTTCTTTTTATGGTATTTATGCACATCACACCATGAATGTGTTTCCAACCTCTTCGACCATGAGGTGCTGTCAAAGGACATTTGTGCTGCGTTTCTTTCACAAACACATTCAGAGGTTGTAAACGTATAAAGGAAAATGTAAGGCTCTTATGTGTAATATGTGTCTGCTTGGCTTGTCTGAAAAGTCATTCTGCAAAAAAAAAGCAAGGCACAGCACATTCTTTAATATTCAGAGAGCCAACACAGACTATTAATATATATATATATATATATATATATATATAAACTTTTATTTTGAAACCAGTGTCTTTTATTTTGGAATTATTATATCTCTGATTGTTTCAAATCCAGGCCTTGATTGTAGCTACATACCAGTGGTTTGTTTGCTGTTAGCATGTATATCGGCTGTGTCCTAAACTGTAGGTTGCTGTCTTGCTGCCTAGAACGTAAATGGCAACAGTTTTGTTTGAAGGTACAAATTAAAGAAACTAAAGCTTAAACAAACTCAAGTGGGCATTACAGATAACCCAGTGAATATTTAATGACTAGAATGCTTATTTCTTGGTAGAAATTGAATTGTAAGGGGAAAAAACTAAATATGGACACTTTTAACCAATCTATCAGACACGTTTGAATTCTCTCAACCGCCAACTCACACACACAGGATTATGGGATATCGTAATCAGGAAAGGATACATTGATGCTGCCTTCAGTAATCGACTAAACAGATGTTACACAAACATTGGATTTTTTTCTTCCTGACATAGATGTGTAACTGGAGCCACTTTTGGTGAGTTTATAAATTCTGATCATAGTAAAGTCACATTTTCATGCTGAAGGTATGCTTTAGAGTAGATTTTTGTTACTTTTACATTTTGTCTGGTTTATTCTTTTACATTTTTGTCTGGTTCACACTGATTTTAAATCTCAAAAACAAGTAACACTCATGTCGCCTTAAAGTGAAGTTGGAAATAGTATACATGAATGTCCAAGCAAAGTTGTATTTAAAATGAGAAACTTAGGCTGCATCTGAAGTGCCATACTCTCTGAGTAGTTACTTCTTTTGAATCAGTAATCACTTTGCAACTGATAAAAAAGTATGAACTGTATAGTATGAATGGGTGTAGAAAGAATGTAATCCAGTCATAGTACATTTGCCATGTTGTTATTGTCATGTTACCTATACCAGCGTCATTTGCATGACTTCACTGCTATTAACGACTTTCTCCAATGGCCTCAATTTGCACTTCAGAACCTCACTAGAAGTAATAGGTCATCTGGGAACTTTTCACACACTATGTACTTTTTTGTCTGTTATATGGACGTATGCAATTTCAGATGCAGCCTTGGAATGCAAGATGGTTGCCAAGCTGTAAAGTAAGAAGGGGCGATGTGAAAAGTTGGGAAGCAAATCTGGTTAATAAGTTAATATGGTTCGCCTTGTACAAATTAAATGTTATTGTTAAATACTGTGCGTAATTAAGATGTAGAGATGAGTGGTTTTCATCACTTTCTATTCAGAAGTAGAAAACATTTTATTCCAAGTCATCCATTGTTTTGTTTAGGCTACCTCTGTATTGTTTTTCCAAAATGTGTGGCATGCTGCAATAACGAACACCCAACTTAAAAGTAGAAGCTTCTCAGGTGCACTCTAAGGCTTGACCTCTTAGAAACATGCATACGCAGAGGCAAGTCTCCTTTCTGCATCTTTGACAAATGCCCTGTCATCTCCTACTGCCATTATCTACCAATTACCCCTTTTCAAACCAGTTCACTTGGAAAATGCAGTTGGATGGTACGGGTAACTCAGCATGGGCTCAAAGAGGGCAAGTGATTCGGGTGATTGCTGAAACCTCAATGATTGTCATTCTAAGATGGTGTAGGGGACATATATGTCAGCTTAATCAAGACATTAAACCTACCGCCCGTCCGCCAGTCCTGACCTGTCTGAGAAAATAGTTCTCTAATTGGTTTTGTGTGGTGGTGCAGCGTCCCCGTTCCCACCCAACCATCATCCCCACACACTCCCAATGCACATCAATGTCAGTAGACCTTTAAAATCTCCTTAACAAGATCCACGTTACATAAACACTCTTTTTTTTTATTGAATCTTTAAGTGAGACTCTCGAGGAGAGTTTGTGTTTTCTATCCAAGTCGAGGCCAGATGAGATGAGAGAAGATGGTGGAAAAACAACAACCGCTAACCTGGGAATGCATCCAAACCTTAGCTATGCTAATTTTGTCAGTATCACAGCTTGACCGTGGAAAGATAGAATTAAGTTCTTGAGCAATTTGAAAGGGGCGTGAGGGTGGATGACAGGCATGGTGAAATATGCCATGCGCTGCCCTTCAGGTTAAGATCAGGGAGAAAATGCAAATTTACTGGATGCACTTGAAGAGGTCATGAGCCGTTCTATTTATCAGCCACCCTCGCGACAATGAACAAATACTACTACAGTTATTTTTTAGACATCATAGTACATTGTACTTGTGGCATATACTGTTTTTGCTACTGTTGTTGTTGCTGTTCAACAACGAGGTGCAATCAAGGTACAAGTCTCATTATAAACCTATTCATTTTTGATATAAGCATGCTAATTATTTTGCATGTTGTTTCTGAGAAAATGTTGCGTTGTTTTTATTTGAACGAACACAGTTGCGTTTTTTTTTCTAATGAAGTATTTTTTAGCTCAGATAGACATATTTGATGCAGACAGCATATTAAAATACCATATTGTAATGTACTACAGCAGCAGTTAATTTGATGTACTTCTACTCACTTATTTACCTCTCTACCCTTTTATTTATTTACATATAATTTACATATTTATTTACATATACTTCTACTTGTTTACTTACACTCATATATGTCTATTGTCTATAATTTATGTTTTACATACTCGTTTTTACATATTTACTTGCATGTATGTATATTCGTATATAAGTAAATAAGCAAAAAAAATGATTAGTATACAAGTAAATGAGATTGATTGATTAAGAACATTTTATAGTCATTTGTAGAATATTTTCTATAATTTATAATTCACTGTATTTAGACATACTCATTTTCATTTTATACATATACTTTTTATACTATACATATACTGTAAGTACATTGTCACGAATCCGGTCCATGAACTTCCATCTGCTAGCCATCAGAGGTCACCCTTTCCGATTTCATTGACTCTCGCACTACACACTGTTGCACATCACCCCGGACTACATATCCCATCATTCATTGCACTGATTGCACTCAGCACGGATTGCACACAGCTGTTAACACTGATTGCACCCAGCTGTTTCATATCACTCCCTCACTATTTAACACTCACTCTGATCCCTTCCCTCGGCCGAGTATTGTTTAGCACATATCTCCAGATAGCTACTCTACAGAGCCTTCCCATTCATTTCCCTGCCTTAGCCTGTTTTCTCCGGTTTTGATCTTCACCTGTTTTCCTGGATTTCTCCCTTTTAGCCTTGCCCCTGTGACTCTGTCTGCCAATCGTCGAACCACACTAGCCCTAGGATTATTCTTGTGTTTTGCCTGCCATATACCTGTCTGCCTTTATCTGACCCATGCCTGTTTCATGACCACGTCTTTTCCAAAATAAAGCTCGCAGATGGATCCGCATGTCTCGTCAGCCTCGTAACATATATATATATACATATATATATGTGTAAACAAGTATATAAGTAAATTAGAATTTATTTATGGATTTAGTACTTTTATACTTGTACTCATTTATGCTGTAGTATATTTTCTTATATATATATATATATATATAATTTTTTATTTTTTTTACTTATGTATGAAAATTTGTAAATAAGAAAAATACTTTACTCGTAATCTTAAATACTAATGCGTTAAATAATACTGGAATAACATGATCTTGCAGAAAAGTGATTTTATATAGTGTCCGTGCTGAGATTCTGTTTGTGTTTTTTTTTGTTTTTTTTTCCCCATCAATATGTGCCATGTTTATAATTAATGATTCAATTAAAGTCTTATATCAAGGTTCTGTTGTCTATTCAGGAACTAAAAGTAAGACTCTCTTCTATAGATGTCAGAGTTATTGATTTAATCTAAAATATGCATGACTTCAGCCACAGTCATTAGGTTCTTAATGAATTGTTATATTTTATTTACCCTAATCACGTCAGACTACACTCCTTAATAGCTGAGCAGTTTTTGGGTTAATGCATTGATTGAGATACGCAGCTTTTATTTATTTATTCAGATAATAGGTGGTTGAATCATCATTTAAAACCAGCATTAAAGAGCACTTATGTTGAGCATTCAGCATGCCTTATTTTTAATCTGGCTCATTACTGATGATAAATTACATCTTAATTATAATGATAAACACCCTGCGTAAATGAATGAGGTGTATCTGACAGGAGGACTAATTTGCTAATAACTATCACCCTGTGAATAAATGATGACACCTCTCATTTTGCTTTACACATTAGTCATGTCTCTTTTGTATTCCTCTAAGTACTATCTTTTTTATATAGATCCTTTGGCTTGAAATGCAATATTATAGTTAATATTTAATATTGATTAAAGGGACAGTTCACCAAAAAAAATGTATCATTTACTCACCCTCAAGTTGTTCCAAAAACTTGAGTTTATTTCTTCTGTTGAACACAAAAGAAGATATTTTGAAGAATGTTGGTAACCAAACAGTTGACGGTAGCCATTGACTTTCATAGTATGAAAATAAAATACCATGGAAGTCAATGGCTGCCATCAACTTTTGAACTTTTTTAATAGAACTTTCTGTTTATATTAAAGACAAGCATACAGCTTTGAATACATTTATTTTCTATGCTGGTCATCTTATCATCTTACTCAAATTGTTTGTATTTATGTACCTTAGTTCGTTAGAATTGGGCCCCATATATAGTGCTGTGGTTAAACTCAGAATAAAATCAAAGTACAATGCGAGTCTCAGATTGTGTTCACAAAGAAGTCCCAAACGCGAAATCCCCATGTCACTCTATTGACAAGATTAAGTGCTCAGATAAGCCTTGATTCATTGCACTATGCCTCGGAGCAACGACTCAACAGTGAGCTAAACCTCTTCAGTTATAAACATTAACGTGAGGCGAGCAGACAGAGAGCTCATCCATTAAAATATACAGCTCTGGTTACTCCACAGGAGACCGACGGCTCGTAAGACGGGACAAGGGTGGGTGACCTTGAAGCATTAACTATTCCTGCTAATTGACTAATAATAAAATGTTTTTATTGTGCAAAAATAGCCTTTAGGATAATTGAATTTTGCCTCACTTTTTGGTAGGTCTGGATTTTTGCTGAGGTTGTAAAACATGACTCTTAATTGGCATAATGAAAAAGATTACAGTGATGGCTGTGATTACTGTCCTCGCTTTCTGGAGCCATCGCTCTGCCAAACTTTACATTTAAACCAGAATCATTAAGCTGCAAATTACAGTGCACACACCTATTGGTCCTCATTAGCATTGACTGATCCTTGGCTGGGCGGACACCCTCACGTATTTTAATTAGCTACACCTCACATCCAATCAGTCTAATAACAGGTGTTAATTTTCCATTTCCTCTTTTCTTTCTTCTGTTATCAATGTTGATTGCATAATACGAATGGGCGCCTTAGATTACATGATCTAGTTGACCTTTTTTGTATCCTGTCTTCAAAAAAGTACTACAGAACAGTGTTTGCCAACTTCTTTTTGGCTCAAGTACCTCTTTAACAAATGTGTTTCTATTAACTCTAGATACCAGGGTTATGCACCATTTAGGATTGAGAATGCCTTTTAAATTCTAATTCAGTTTCTGAATTTAAATGTGAATTTGTAATCAGTATTAGAATAAAGAAATTCATATAATTTTATATACATATAATTTTATTTCAATTAGTACGTAGTTTATTTTGTAATTTTTAATTTATTTATTTGTAATTATTTTGCAATGTCATTTTAATTATGTGTGTGTATCTGTTTGTCTGTGTGTATGTGTATATATATTTGAAATGATATATACTGTATGTCAGAAAATTACATTTATGAAAATAAGTCAACTAAACGTCAATTTAATACAAAAATAGTATTTGAATTTTATTATTTATTATTATTTTATATTATATATTATTATATTATTTAAAATTATTTATTTGAATTTAAATTTTTTAACTTTTAATTTTGAATATTTAAATTGCAGATGATACATGCGGCATTATATTTTGACATTTTATATTCTACTATTATTATTTGTTTTTAAATGAATTCACTCTTTATGTATTTATGTATTTATTTTTATTGTTTTTTCATGTATTACTCCCATGAATCCCCTAGAGTACACATACCTAAGACAATGTGGTTTCATATCTTTTAAAATGCATCTACTAAGAAAACAGCAAGGTGACAGAAGGTACATGGGGCTGTTTTGACTTCTGATTAAACTTACAGGAGTATCAGACAAGTTTTGTCATGTTATCAAAACTGAAGTTTTGCTTACATGCCTGCAAATACAAATTCTATAACTGCATCTTAAACTATACGACCTATATTGTGTACATTTTCAGTTTCTACTTTGCATAAATGATCAGTATTTCACATGTACGTCCCATTTAGCGATGAATCCCCAGCACGACACAAACTAAAGATCAGGCTGTGGTCCATGCAGCGCTGTCCCATATATAACGGGGACTGACGGGTCTTCTGATAGGGTGTCAGTTTGACTGTGTGTTAATGTTAGGTTGCCGGGCCACGCTCCCAGTCTCATTACAGCAAATTTAGTCTGCTGTGAGCACAAGAGAACTGCTCACATGCACATTATAACAAAGAGATCTGTTTTGATATTAGCTCTAATGCTGAATTTTGCAAATAAACCATAGCAGTTGAGCCTATATAGATTATGATATGCTTCTAGTGTTCAGCAATCATGTGAACGGCGGGACAGCTGGACAGGATCAGTGTTGGGCAATGCAAATCCCTAGACTGCAAGATCCCTGGCAGATATTCAGTTCTGACTGAGAGCCTTGATAAATGTGTCGTTCTCTTTTTAAACAGCCCAGTACAGCAAGACCACCACTAGGACCACTCATAGTAATCAATAATACACCAAATAAACTGCTTGATGCCTTCCAGCTTAGCGTTATCGTAACATGATGCTGTGAATCAGGCAGCACACAGGCATCTAGAACACCAGCCATCATCCATCATTCCTTTCCCAGCAGAATAATTGTACACACGTGGATGTCGATAGTCCTAAAACGGCATTCAGATGAATTGTCGGAGCACTTCAGTGACATTAGAGCTGTTGGTTTTAGGGTGTTTGACTGAATAAAGCATGCGCTCGGAGGGAGGCGGGGGACTGTGTTTATGGGCTGATCCCTTGACATGCCCTAAATTGCCTTGTTTGCTCAGCACATGCACAGAAACAGATGCTGCTTCACTGCGCTGGGTCATTCACTCCATCTCCTGGTGCTTTGAGGAAGACCTTTGTGGTTAGTCTTGTCCTCTCGCACACAAAAACTCTCGCGTTTGTTCATACTGTTAATGCAACTACTAAAAAAGCAAGATGTGAAAATGGCTAGGTTTAGGAAGCAAGCCATTCGAAATGAATTAATCCACTTTGGCTGAGGCTAATGTGACTGCCATCATTTACTAATTATCGTCTGACTTTCCGAAAACCTGTGTTAACTGAGGGACTACCCCACCCCCTGGAGAGGAGGTGGTCTGTGCAGACATGTCATTTAGAGCTTCGTTACAGAGGTTTGTGCTCCCTGGCCTGGATTATTATGATTAAGATCCACCTAGCAGACGACTGTCCAATTGTCATCTTCATTAGGGCACCGGATCTGGAAGGGCACACGTGTTGTGCCAATTCTTCATGGCACCAAATAAATGCTCATTGTTTTGCTGTCATCTGATGGCTGTCTCTGTGTCATACTGAAAAAATTAAATAAAGGTTTTATCGTTTTTACCACATCTTTGGCCATAACGCACATCTAACCTTTGCTGATTATAGTAAGAAAGGCTTGGCTTACAGGACGTGGATCATGACAGTTGCCGGTAAACTGAACACAGTCCCATTGCTTCTGACAAAAGTATGAAAAGACAAAAGACTGAGAATACGCCGAAGTCCACAAATAAATATCTTGATGCTGAATGTCTTGTTTTTTTGGCACTGAGAGGATGGCATGTAAACCACATGTTCATATAGAGATGCACTATGTTGCTGATCATGTTGGTTACTGGGTGGTAAATGTGTGTTTTTTTATGTTGTCATTATTGATAAAATGTATTAAATAAAATATATATATTAGATAAAATAAATTATTTTATGAAATATTAATATTTATTTTAATAAATTAATATTTATTTTACATTTAATACATTTAATTATTATTTTATTCAATTTAATATATTATAAATAAATGCATTAATCGAATTCTAAATAAAATAATGCATTAAAATAGATTAATTTGGTAACACTTAAAGCCTTTATGTACTGTATAATGAATTATAAAGGTATTCATAATGTATGTTGTAATACATTATAACTTCCCATAAATGATTGTAACCAAAGTTAATATGCATTATAATATTTGAAAGGTTATTTTTCATTTGTTTCAATGCATTATACTTTCTAAAGTTGTAACATTGAATAGGTGTTATACATTTTGAATATGTTTTTATTTTTATATACAGTATTATCTGATTTCATTTTAATTTTAGATTCAGTTTTATTAATTTTGTTTTGTTTTTGTCATTTTTATTAGTTTTTTAATATATCTAAAAAGTGTTTTATTAATTTTGATTTCAGTTTTAATTCTATTAGTTCATTTGACGTTAACTGAAAATCAGATTTTTGCTATATTGTTTTTATACTTTTGTATTTCATTTCATTTTAGTCATCATTATATTTAAGGTAACAAACATGTTTTTTTACAGTTTAGTTTTAGTTAAAAATAATAACCCAGTATAGTAGTCCTACATTTGTTAAATGATTGTGAGATAAGAAAGATTATATTCCGAAGTTGCTACTGTTTTAAAATTAGAAGCTTTTTTTTCTTTGTCACTCAACATAACGTCACTTGAAGCAAACGGATCTAGATTTTATATTTATTATTTCAAAATATAAATAATTATCAGCTATTATATAAGCCATATCAGTGCATCTCTCTAAATCATATTCTATTATATATCTTTTGTGTATTTATTGGTGGCTCCTACAGATTATTAAACGAATGAGGCTTAGGCTTTGGTGGTCAGACCTTCAGATTCTGTGAGCGCTGGTGGAGAGAAGTCAGCTTTGATTACAAACTAAGTGCTGTGCTGCCAGACGGGGGAGGGTCTACATGCTGATATGCATTCTATCAGAATGATTCATGCAAATTATGCACATTATTCCTGCAGGAATTTCCACTGAAACTGCCTGGAGAAATTGCCGGAAATTAGCCATAAAATTCAGTGTGTCGGGAGTGCAAGGTGAAGGCCACTAGGAAGCCAAGGACACTGGGCTTGTAGTTATTCTGCATGTGTGTGTCGTGTGCGTGGTCACCTGGTGGTTTGTCCATGGATGCAAATACACAGTGTAGTGTTCATTAGAGGATTTTCCTTTACTAACGCACTGATGAGATTTTCAGTCACATGTCTGATAATGAGGCCGTGAGATGATGAGGAGCGTAATGTCTGTGAGTGTTACACTAAAACACATCCCCAGCTGCTCATTCATTGTGTCCTGCACCCCGTCATGTTTGTTCCTGTTGTAGCATTTATTCATGTTATCTTCCACTAGATTATTGTCTTAATTTGCAAATTAATTGGCAAACTGATCAGTTGACATCTTGATTAACCGGTTTGTTTTTCAGCATTTGCATTAAGAGACTTTCGTTCTGAAGAGCAGAGTTGATTGTCCGTCAGTTTGAGTGAATATTCAAGTAATATAACTGTCATGTTCTAGTTGAAACCTAAAAGATTCCAAAAGCATATTTTTATCACTAAAATGTGTCAACTTGAATCTGTTGTATAGTATCTATAGTATCTATTTTATTTGGCATTACTCAAATACACTTATAAATATACAGGGGGGGGTGTAAAACTTATTTTTGTTGTTTTGAGACTGTTATTTCGCAATTGTTTTTAATGTGTTACAGTAACCTAATCAAAACAGACATTATTAATATTCTAATCCTCAGTATCTTCACAAACCAAACATGTTATTCTTAGAAATGTAACTTATCTATGACAAAACACTGAATAACAAAAAATAAACAAATAAATAGACAAGGGATTTAAAAAACTATGATATCTATCTATCTATCTATATAGAGAGAATTATATATATATATATAAATGTTGTTTTCATAGGCTACAGAACCCTTAACAATTACTTCCATTATTCCCATTAGGAACGCAAAGCCTTACATAAACACCATGCATACTGTCTAACATAAATGTATACATTAATCGTGGGCCACAATCAGCAGGGGTCTTGCTTTAACTCCATATGTCTGCTCTGTGTCTCATATGGCTGATGCTGAATGCCTGGCCTGCCTCATGGAGCGAGGGAGCAGGGTTGGGGATGTTGCTCTGACTGACTCCCCTGGTAATGGTGTTGTCCCGCTGGCACTTTATGCTTCCCCCACAGCCACATTATATGAATATCAGAAGTTGGAATGTATTTCAATGTAGTGTATATGAGGGTCAGTGAGCTTTGAGCATAAATGTAGCCCTTCAGTGTGCACGTAGTGATCGTCCTGAACAGGTGCTGGACTATGATGCTCATAACCACCTAAGTGTACCTTAGAATATACACATTAATATTCATATGCCATTTACAGTGGTAAAAATGAATCATTTTATAAATGAGTCATTTGATATGGCAAGAATCAGGCTGTGATCACACTTTGTCAGTTTTTTCTGTTCGGAACACATATGGTGATTATGTGACAACAGTTTCATGTAATGAATCTCCAATGCCAAAGTATTTTTACTTTTTTTAACTTTTCAGATACGTGGTTGCTTATCTCCTCGCTGCTTTTAATTAAGTAAATTGAAAACAAATTACCACATTTTCTATGTCATAACCCTTAAACTGTCTCTAATTGGGCTGAACCGAATACTCTGCATATGTTACAAATTGAAATATTTTCCCTCAAAGCCTAACGAGACTGTAGTTACTGGTCCTGGTGGTCCATCACCTTTGACCTCTTGTGTAATACTAATCTTTCTCTAGCAGCACTGTAAATTAGAACACTGTCTGAGCATAGATGTAATCCCAAAACAACTCCAAGAACATCAGATTATTATTTAAAGAAAAGGACAGTTTTGGAAAGGGATTAAGATAATACAACTGTCCATTAACATCATTCATCGATTCTAGACAATACAAATGTAATTCAGTAATTCCTGTTTTTTGAAGAATAGCTCGTAATCACAAGTGACAGATCTAGACTGATTTAATTTCAGTGAAAGATTTCCAGTACTTTCAGTGACAAATTTGGCATAATTACAGCACATAAACATATAAAGATCAAGTGATTGAATGCTTTAATCTTTTTTAAGACCAAATACATAAATGCAAGATGCACATTTATTATCACGACCTAAATTCAGAACAAATTGCAATTGCATCACAATTAAATTAATGATAAAAAATTACATATATGATTTGCATTATTGTATATTAAGCCTATTTTTGTATTATTATTTATATATATATATATATATATACACACAATAATAATAATTAATTATACATATATATTACCATTTTGTCCAGTTAATTTTTTAAATACTTTAGTGGAATTTTAGGTTCATCATTTGTCCAGGTTTTTTTTTTTTTTTTTTTTTTTCATATTACTGTTTGAAAAGGAAAAGTGGTGTTTAAGTTTTTATAACTTCAGACTTCTCAAACTCATTCATCTACAAATGGATCATGCCAGTGCATCCGCATGCAGTGCACCCATTGACAAAATCACATTGACAATTAATTCAAAGAGCAATTAACCTTAACACGCATTTCACTCTCTGTTCCTGTTTTATTACATCTTTTTTGTTTTTGTTTTTAAATACCTGCATTATGCACAGCTCTCCCACAGCCAAGTGTGAATTACAGCATGTGACATTGGGGTACTGTTGTGTGTACAGCATATTTCTTCTTCTTGTTGGTATAAGAACAGAGAGATGATTCAATTCCTAGGCTTTGAGCCTGATGCTGATATGAAGAGGACGCTCCAATAGGGTCCTCTAATGTATACTTTGAATATCCTTGTTTATCACCCCCAGCATACATCACATCTATATTACAAATAGGTGCCCTGGTAGCTCTTGATATGGTAAATTGGATATTTTATGGTTTATGAAAAGCCACCTTTTTTATCTTTCACTTTTATTCATGACCTCTGAAGCTACAATGCAGACATTGTAAAGACAGGTTAAGCTTTATTAGGTTCATGAATACAAACACTGCTTTGATTCTGTGTCACTGTTAAGGTGGTTATCTCTTCTAGTTGCCTCATTGGTTTGGAGTTTATGTGAGTTTGAGCAGCACAAGCTCTAGAATCTGTGTGATAGCACTTCCTTTATGCATCCCACTGCTTCTGATGGATCCCATCCTAATACTTTTGAGTTAAGCCCTTTGTAAAACTAATTGCCGTATTAAGTAATGCATCCCAATGCAATCTATAATTAATGCACTTATTTCTATAATTAAATCATTATTATCTCGCTGCCTGTTAAGGTATGTGAAAAGGCAGTACTAGTTGCACTGGGAAAGTGAACATGGGAGCGAATGATGGAAATCATATAAATGGGGTCCTGGAAGTAGTTGACTCCACACAGTAATTGCTGACAGTATTTATCCAGGCAAGGTTTGTGATGGCTGATTACTGCTGGCCCTGATTAATGACTCCTGCATGTGTCTCCACATCTGTGCTGTGCAGAGAATTAGAGAGGACAGAGTAATACCATAATACCAGTGCTTTCCAAATGGCTAATTTACAGAGTTGAAAGCATTGAAGAGAGTTAAGATGTTTCAAAACCCCTTTCTATCTTGTGGTTGTGGTCCTGTGGTTTAAGGAACTTTTGATGTATTTTTTGTGTTTTGATTGTTTCATAGTATTTTTAATCTTCATTTATTGCACTGAATACTGTACTTTTTTCGTTTGGCAAGTGTCATTTTTATTATGCAAGCTAGTGTATTTTTTATTTTTTACATTTTATTATTATTATTATTTTATATTTTGTGGTCCATTAAAAATTTCAATGGTAGAGAAAGTGTTTTTTTTTTTTCCTACCGCACTTCTGATTTCATGTGATTATTGTAATTGGCTAATTATGTAAAATTAGAAGGGGCTTGGCTTTTTAAATTATGTATGATTTTGTCTCATTAAACGGTGGCTGAGCGGGTTGCCAGGTCGTCCCTTATAAAACTGAGCGAAAATCTGGTTTAAAACTCTTAAATGGCCATGACAGTTCTGCTTAGTCCTTTTAGTTCGCCTCTCGTTATTCTCTTTTTCTGAAAAGGTATTTCCGGTGACGTAGTTTACAAAGGTTGTGATGTCATGCAGTGATACTGAGTGTCATGTATAGTGTTGGTGCTGTCCCTGGTGCTGAACTAAACACGAGTCACATGGAGTGCGAGAAAACATTTTGTAATTGTTAAAAATATTTGTTAGGAACAGTTCTGTTCTTGACACCCAAAACCTCTCACTTTTTGGTGAATAGATTTGGATTTGATCCCCCTCAGATCTCAAATATGTCCAGCGTCTTGACAAGACAAATTAAAACTGGCTTTCGATAAAGAAGCGAAGTTCTCTGTACTGTTTAGTTATCTGATACATCGGCAACATACATTTGAGGGGTTTTAAAAAAAAAATCGAATGGTTTTATCTTTTACGCACAGGCGCTGTATCAACCCAATGGGTTTTTAAGAGAAAGTCACTGTCTTCGATGTTAACAATGCTGAGATTTTCTTCTCACATTTTTGTTTATTATTATTAGTAGTAGTTGCAGTGTTTGTATTCATGCAGTAGTTGTAGTTGGATTTGATCCCCCTCAGATCTCAAATATGTCCAGCGTCTTGACAAGACAAATTAAAACTGGCTTTCGATAAAGAAGCGAAGTTCTCTGTACTGTTTAGTTATCTGATACATCGGCAACATACATTTGAGGTTTTTTTTTTTAAAAATCGAATGGTTTTATCTTTTACGCACAGGCGCTGTATCAACCCAATGGGTTTTTAAGAGAAAGTCACTGTCTTCGATGTTAACAATGCTGAGATTTTCTTCTCACATTTTTGTTTATTATTAGTAGTAGTAGTTGCAGTGTTTGTATTCATGCAGTAGTTGTAGTGTTGTTGTTGTTGTTGTTGTTGTTGTTGTTGTTGTTATTATTACTTATTGATTCTTAATATTTACGTGAATTTTTCCATAAGCTTTCACCTTTCCTGTTTTGAATTTATTTATTTTTTATTCTAGCAAAATAATGATTTTCTAAATAAAGATTTTTTTTGTGATTTAGTGGCTTAATGTATAGCCTATACTATAGTTATATATTTGTAAAACTGCGTTGAATATAGCATAATAAATTTTTTTTCTGCCTTAAGTTCGACTTTTTAATTTAAGAAAAAAATCCTACGCTAAATGTTCTTCAAGTGTGTTTGTTGTTTGTGTAGAATTTAAGTTTTAAAGTGAAAACGAAGTTTCGTTTGCACTTGATATCAGCGTCATGTGAAAGGGCATCTTCCTGTCCGTATAATCGTCCCGTTGTGATGGACAGCCGAACTAGAGCAATGCAAACTAATGACACTGACACTGATGCTCGTGACTGTTTCCTGTGATTAAAGACACCCAATTACGGCAGTGAACAGTGTCGTAATTATGTTCTTTAATCACATCCAGGAGGTTTAATTGCCTTAACGATCTGTTTAATTAAAAATAATATAGGTATTACAGTCGACAGTTTTAATGCACTGTTGTTTTCAAATTAACATTATTAGACAACGTCACGGATTTTTTTTTTAATAATCATTATCGGGGTGACTAAGCTTTATCATATAATACTAACAGACAGTCTCTTTTAACTGTAGGGCATTGTTGTTCATAAAGTCTGGGCTTTTTCTCCAAGGGCATTTATATATAAGCGAGCATAAAATTAAAAAACCACTCGTGTTTTACAAACCACTGCTAATTTAAAGAAAAAAATAGATTGCTTCTAATTCGTTAGGCTAAATGTAACTAAATTATATAATTTCACAAATTACCTGTCATCAGTAAAATATTTTTTTCCTTGCGACTTATTGATCGTAATCTCTCGAGCCAGCAGAAGCCATGCATCACTTTACTACCCGCGGCATCACAGCATACAACCAGGCGTAAAACGTTGGATCAAAATATTTTAATAAAGCTTTCCAATACATCAACACATACAAATGGCCCTCTATGGTCATATTGATACTAATATATCTACATTGCTTCCAGCCTCGACCTGACAACAAGTTGAAACCGCCACGTCTCTAGCCAAACTGCATGTGTTTGTAAAAAGCCAAATCGGCGAGATTTACAGCAATGATGACAATGCATAATCAGACCAGGCATGCAGATCCACTTGATTTCGTCCATTTAGAGAAATGAAAAAGGCAAAACAACTTTTTAAGATTCCACCAAACTAACAATATATTATATTACAATTTTTAAAATGAACAATCTCAACTAAGCTTTCTAAAATAGCACGTAGGCTACTTTGGAATAAAGTCCAATACGCCGCTCCTTCCTGCAGCTGCTTTGTAAAACACAGATGTCACTTGAAAGCAAACATTTACATAACATAAATTCAAAGTAGCAAGAATACGCATTATTGCAAGTTAAAAACCTTAAAACGTTTGGCATCATAAACAAGGTAAAACATGGTTGCATGTTGTCAGGTCAGTGACACGCGTCATTCTGAAGGGTCCACGTTAATTAACTGTTCATTCTTCATCATCATCATCATCAGACATAGACTTTGTTTGGTTTTCATCCCACTCTCACCAGCACTTAAAGTATAGGCTATACTATGTACACAATCAGTGTTTCTTTGAATGAAGTTGTAAGAAAAGTTTTTAGCATTCTTCTATAGCGACTTCATTGCAAAACTGCTGGCAGACATCAGTCTCGCTTTTTCAGAGTCAAAAGTTGCGCATGTGCTTCTACCAGAGTCGGCTGCAGAGTTTAAGGCTTGTCAGTGCATTGCTTACAGAGGCTGGAGGTGACACTGTTGAAAAGGGCACATTTGTCTGGACAGGAGGACGCTGCAACGGAAGGGAACGGGTACCCAGCCGGCTGCTCGTATGCGCTCAACCCCGGTGTGAGAGCTGTGGTCGCGGGCAGCGAGGCGGCAGAGATAGCCTGGCCTTGGTTGAGATACGCAACCAGCCGTCTCATCTCCTCCAGCGCCTGTGCCTGCATGAGGATGTAATTTTTGGCTAAGAGCAAGGTGGCAATTTTGGAGAGTTTCCGTACAGACGGACTGTGCGCGTAAGGGATGACCGAGCGCAGCTCATCGAGCGCATCGTTCAGATCGTGCATTCTCCGTCTCTCCCGGGCGTTGATGTTTAGTCTCAGGACTTTTTGCTCTTTGTTTTTCTTACCTCCCTCTGACTTTGCGCCGGGCACCGTCGTTCTCCCGTCCGTCATGAGCATCATCTCGCATCGGCCGTCGCTGTCATCGTCTGGGCTCTGTTCGCCGCCGCTGCTCTCCGCAGCCGAAGTCCTGTTTGCGCTCTCGCCGTATTTCACACACAAAGATCCGGTGGGCAGACCCAGCGTGCCCGTTCGCCCGCCGGGCTGCACCGGGTCTGGGTCGGTCTGCTCAAAACAGCTGATGGGCGACTGGCTGTCCTGCGAACCGAGATCAATACCCGCAACCGGTCGGAACGAGTCCATCTTTTTGCTCGAGACTGCGCTGGGAGTTTTGTGAAAAATGTCTCCACCCAAGTTTATTCTCCTGTCCATAGTCTCCCGAAAGTCGGATGCGATGATGGGGCTTCACTCAGCCGCTGTCCTCTCCTTAAGTTTCTATTCTATGAAGTGGAGTTGATGTTGATGGCCGCTCCGCTCGTCAAGTGAGGCTCCTCCTAAAGTGCTCTACGCTGCGTTTATCGTGTTGAGACTCACTTTGTAGATCTCGGCAGCGATCAGCATCAGCAGCGGAAGGGGGGAGTCTTTTACATCATTATCTCAAATCGGGCTATTAATATGAAGAAGAATCGCCTATCGGGATTGAGCGCGCGCTACCCAATCAGGTTAACGTTTTAATTAATGGGATTAAAACGGTAACAAACCATCCAAACGGTTTTCTCACAGCTTTACAAAAGCACCCCAGTTCTTTTATTCCTCTGCCCATCTGCGTACACCCAATGAGCCACTGTGTTCAAGCCGCTGTTGAGCTTTGTAGTGCAGAAACATACAAAATCTACTTATTAAACAAATAATTTACTTTTTTACTATTATTTCTAATCTACTTAGAAACAAGACTTTTCATATCACTGCTATGCTGATGACACTCAACTCTTCCTCTCAGCTCTCATTCCATCCTAATGACCCGACAATAGCTGCTCGCATCTCAGCTAGTCTAACAGACATTTCTTGCTGGATGAAGGACCATCACCTTCAACTCAACCTTGCCAAGACAGAACTGCTTGTGGTTCCATCAAACCCATCGTTTCACCATCCAGTTAGGCACATCAACCATAACTCCTGCAAAAAAGCCAGAAACCTTGGAGTTATGATTGATGATCAGCTGACTTTCTCAGACCACATTGCTAAAACTGCCCACTTTATTCAACATCCAGAAGATCAGGCCCTTTCTTTCTGAATATGCTTCCTAACTCCTTGTTCAAGCTCTTGTTTTGTCCAGGCTGGACTATTGCAATGCTCTCTTGACTTCAGATTTGCCCTCTAGAAGCTTGTGTTCTGCAAGTAAACGTCGCTTTATTGTGCCATCCCAAAGAGGCACAAAATCACTTTCACTGACTTTTAAATTAAATGTTCCCTACTGGTGGAATGACCTGCCCAACTCAGTCCGAGCAGCTGAGTCCTTAGTCATCTTCAAGAATCGGCTAAAACACATCTCTTCCATCTTTTTTTACCCTCTAACTCCAGGGGCCCTATTTTAACGATCTAAGCGCATGGTCTAAAGCGCACGGCACAATTGCGCTTACCCTTACGAAAAAGAAGTTTATTCAAGTGTGCTATTAGTATACTTCTTTTAAACTAAAAAATGGGAAAGTATACTTTTAGTCTACTTTTTATGTACTTCTCAGAAAGGAGCTTTATGTACTTCTCAGAAAGATACTTAAAATGACATGTAAGTATACTTGACTTATAGCCTACTTAGAAAAAGTCTAAATATATTTGAGCTATACTTGTGTTCCTAGAATCCGTGTTTTCATTGTTATACAGTAGGGGTCGCTAGTACACATTTTCTGTACAGAATTTCCAAAAAACACAAGTGAAGAAGAAACCGAAACAACAGATGCTTCCACATGTATTTGATCATCAGACATAAAACGGCATCAAAACTGTGTGACGTTAATATACAGGTGCATCTCAATAAATTAGAATGTCGTGGAAAAGTTCATTTATTTCAGTAATTCAACTCAAATTGTGAAACTCGTGTATTAAATAAATTCAATGCACACAGACTGAAGTAGTTTAAGTCTTTGGTTCCTTTATTTGTGATGATTTTGGCTCACATTTAACAAAAACACACCAATTCACTATCTCAACAAATTAGAATACTTCATAAGACCAATAAAAAAAACATTTTTAGTGAATTGTTGGCCTTCTGGAAAGTATGTTCATTTACTGTACATGTACTCAATACTTGGTAGGGGGTTCCTTTTGCTTTAATTACTGCCTCAATTCGGCGTGGCATGGAGGTGATCAGTTTGTGGCACTGCTGAGGTGGTATGGAAGCCCAGGTTGCTTTGATAGCGGCCTTCAG
>NW_015505264.1:1239313-1240002 GCF_001515645.1 Sinocyclocheilus grahami | reverse complement strand
TGACTTATAGCCTACTTAGAAAAAGTCTAAATATATTTGAGCTATACTTGTGTTCCTAGAATCCGTGTTTTCATTGTTATACAGTAGGGGTCGCTAGTACACATTTTCTGTACAGAATTTCCAAAAAACACAAGTGAAGAAGAAACCGAAACAACAGATGCTTCCACATGTATTTGATCATCAGACATAAAACGGCATCAAAACTGTGTGACGTTAATATACAGGTGCATCTCAATAAATTAGAATGTCGTGGAAAAGTTCATTTATTTCAGTAATTCAACTCAAATTGTGAAACTCGTGTATTAAATAAATTCAATGCACACAGACTGAAGTAGTTTAAGTCTTTGGTTCTTTTAATTGTGATGATTTTGGCTCACATTTTAACAAAAACACACCAATTCACTATCTCAACAAATTAGAATACTTCATAAGACCAATAAAAAAAACATTTTTAGTGAATTGTTGGCCTTCTGGAAAGTATGTTCATTTACTGTACATGTACTCAATACTTGGTAGGGGGTTCCTTTTGCTTTAATTACTGCCTCAATTCGGCGTGGCATGGAGGTGATCAGTTTGTGGCACTGCTGAGGTGGTATGGAAGCCCAGGTTTCTTTGACAGTGGCCTTCAGCTCATCTGCATTTTTTGGTCTCTTGTTTCTCATTTTCCTCTTGACAATACCCCATAGATT
>NW_015505264.1:1235271-1237075 GCF_001515645.1 Sinocyclocheilus grahami | reverse complement strand
GTACATTAATGAGGAAAAAAAAATAACTTAAATGATTTTAGCAAATGGCTGCAATATAACAGAGTGAAAAATTTAAAGGGGTCTGAATACTTTCCGTAATATTTATATAACAAAATATATACAAAATAATACCTAAATAGGGACATAGTAGTATACTTAAAGTATGATGTAAAGTTCACTTAAAGAAAACTTATGAGTATACTTGCAGTATAAATCTACTAAACTAGTTTACTAAGACTAGACTTCAAAGTGTACTAAAAATGCTACTACAAGTATTTAATTAGAAAACTATCAGTATTCATATAAGTTAACTTTTAGTATAGTTGCAGTACAATCTAAAATATTGTTGTAAACTGTTGTGTACTTAAATTTTACCACTGTTATACTTAAAGTATACTTAAAAGTTATATACTAGAAAGTGGGCCAATTTAGTCCCAAGGAGTATTGAAATAGTACACTTACAAGTATACTACTAGTACACTGATATTTGTATACTTGCTACATAACGTATACTTAAAAATATACTTGAACTTTACTTAAGTATACTTAATAAAATAAACTTGAAGTATACTACTTTTTGGGAAGGGTAGGGCGTGTCGGAATCCACTTTCGCTATTTTAAGGACGGGAAAAATGGTCGGCACGCCAGGCTCATGGTCTAAAAGGGTTGTCCCTATTCTCTAAATGAATAATGTGTGTGTTTTGAGCGTAACGTGCCATAAACTAATCAGAGTCTCATCTCCCATCCCCTTTAAAACCCAGTTGCGCTCGCGCCATGGCGGGTTCGCTATTTACATGGCGGAATTTAATTTGACATTTTTAAAAATGTTTGTGTGCTGCTGCGCATTCCTGTGTGTGTAATAAGCAAAGTGTACACGCATTGTGCACCCGTCTATAGGTGCATATTACGAATGCGCTCTTTAAATAACAAAAAATATTGCGCCACAGTTTAGACTAGGGTTGCGTTCAGCCCCGACAAAAACGGTGCAAAACGTTTTTTTTAAATGGAAACGATGGTGCGTTGAACACACTGTTGTGATGACGCAAGAGTTGCAGCTATGGCAGCTGAGAAGGCCATTCTTTGTGTTCTTTTTGAAGAATTTTCGGAGCCTGATGAAATCGGTATAAATACGTGTTTAATACTGCAAAATACACTTGATGTTACAGTCATTGCCCTTGCCATCCAGAATAAAAGAGAACATCCCAGTCGAGTGAAAAAATTAAGACTTACAATGACTTACAAAGATACGTAACAGCTACAAGTGTATGCACTACTTGCTTTATGCAAGCACTATATAGGATAAATCACTATACAGGATTTACCCTATTATACTTTTTCAACATGAATTGATAGGTGAAACAACAAACAGCCACCCACAAATAGTCTATAAACAAAGTATCAGGCTGTCTTTGAGTTCACATGAACAACGGTTAGTTACTCGTCGTCAGGCTACAGAAGAATACCATAATTCCCCCGTTCATTTAGGCCTAAGACATCGAGAGTCACGCAGACCTATAACACCCCAGCCACAACACATAATTGCGAATAACATGCCTTACCTTAACACAGAATCGACCACAGAGTCCCAACATTTATATTTTTTCTAAGAATCTTTGAGTTAACATGTACTAAACATGAGTGGAATTTGCACCACAGCGCCCCACACCTTGATGCTCATGACAAGAATAGCATGTATAGTTATCTTTATTGAAGTGAATTAGGTTTAAATCGCCGTCATGCATGAATGAATGCTATTTTTGCAATTTTACACATAATAATCCACGATGATCACATTACACAAAAC
>NW_015505264.1:1233521-1234631 GCF_001515645.1 Sinocyclocheilus grahami | reverse complement strand
ATCAGGCTGTCTTTGAGTTCACATGAACAACGGTTAGTTACTCGTCGTCAGGCTACAGAAGAATACCATAATTCCTCCGTTCATTTAGGCCTAAGACATCGAGAGTCACGCAGACCTATAACAACCCAGCCACAACACATAATTGCGAATAACATGCCTTACCTTAACACAGAATCGACCACAGAGCCCCAACATTTATATTTTTTCTAAGAATCTTTGAGTTAACATGTACTAAACATGAGTGGAATTTGCACCGCATCGCCCCCACACCTTGATGCTCATGACAAGAATAGCATGTATAGTTATCTTTATTGAAGTGAATTAGGTTTAAATCGCCGTCATGCATGAATGAATTATATTTTTGCAATTTTACAAAAATCCACGATGATCACATTACACAAAACTGAAACTGCACGTCAAAATAACACATTGTCAATATTTTTGGAGACCCCCCAAAATTTCACAAATCACGTTTTCAGGGGAGCCCATGTCTTACTAAGGGGAGCCGAGCTCCTCCGTAGTTCGCACCCTAAGGTGAAGGATAATCCACTTCTTACCTCCGAGATTGTGTTACGATCTATATGACCTTATTATTTTTATTGTGAGTATTCAGCTTATCATTATTGCTGATCACTGTTGTTGTGCTATGATATTGTAATATTTACCATTATATAATCGGAGGAGTATAGAAAAGTTTATGAAAGTGTCACTCCACAATGCAATAGCAAAATATATAAATATGTATAGTATTTTTATGTTACATTAATCAGTATTTAGCACACCTTCCTAAGGAAAGGATATGGACCAGAAGACATTGCAATTACTAAATGATATTTAGACAGACTTAAAGAAGCTCCAGATCTATACTTGTGCACTTATTATTTCTATAAATATGTATAGTATTTTTATGTTACATTAATCAGTATTTAGCACACCTTCCTAAGGAAAGGATATGGACCAGAAGACATTGCAATTACTAAATGATATTTAGACAGACTTAAAGAAGCTCCAGATCTATACTTGTGCACTTATTATTTAAGTTATTTTGCCTTTAAAGTCAATAAACATGTGCAAACAATATACTTGCTCTTGTGAATTTATTTGGATGTT
>NW_015505264.1:1206340-1232174 GCF_001515645.1 Sinocyclocheilus grahami | reverse complement strand
TGTCACTCCACAATGCAATAGCAAAATATATAAATATGTATAGTATTTTTATGTTACATTAATCAGTATTTAGCACACCTTCCTAAGGAAAGGATATGGACCAGAAGACATTGCAATTACTAAATGATATTTAGACAGACTTAAAGAAGCTCCAGATCTATACTTGTGCACTTATTATTTAAGTTATTTTGCCTTTAAAGTCAATAAACATGTGCAAACAATATACTTGCTCTTGTGAATTTATTTGGATGTTAATTACTTTGTGCAAGCTGTCTCTTTAATACCGCGTGGTTTATATACATGCTGCTGCTGATTGGGCTGACATGTTTGACACACCCACCAAACAAGAGAAAACGCATCTCAAACCCTGTTGCACACCGTTTCCAGGAAACATGTCGTTCAAACCGGAAACCGTAGCAAAACGGTGCACACCGGTTTGAGCTTGAACGTGCCCCAGGTTTTTGTTGGTCAATGGCGCAGTCTATTTCAGCTGCCTCAAAATAGCAACGCGCCAGCAATGCGTCTAAACACACCTCGTTTTCAGACCAGCACCCCATGAGCGCACAAATGGGCGCAAATGCATTTGCTATTTAAACAACTTGGCGCAGGACGTGAAAATGGCAACTGTGTCAGGCTGAAACTAGCAAAAAAAAAAACACTTGCTTCGCGCCTGGCGCCGCATTGGTCCGGGTGTGTAGGGCCCTAGCACTCTATTCTAATTCTATTCTTTAAAAAAAAAAACATGTCCCTTTTAGACTTACACTTTATTTATTTACTGCTAGCTTTTCTAATCTTTTTGTATTCTATCTGTTTTCTTTTTATTTATTATACAATTAACAAAAGCAAAAAAAGGCCTCTAACACTAGCTTGCTCTATTCTTTTTCTATTCTATCTGTTTTTTATTTATTTATTGTATAATAAAAAAAAACTTGCTATACTGTGTTAAGCTAACTGAGCCTTGTTATAGCACTTGCATATCATTGCTCTTTTGTTGATTTTGATTGTTTCCATTGTCCTCATTTGTAAGTCGCTTTGGATAAATGACTAAATGTAAGTGTAAATGTATTATAATATAGCCTATGTTCTGTGCTAATGTTGTTTCCAGGTGAATGCTACAGACATTTTTCGTAGCTGAGGGAGAGGCAAATACTCAGGTCAAGTGACCTGGTAACAAACTCATGGATCAAATCTCTATTTTTAGAAACAATTATTAGGCCGCGTGTCCACCAAAGCGTTTTTTTCCCGAGGCTGGCGTATTTTTTCAATTGTTCTAAATGGGAGCGCCGCGTTTTTTAAAACGTCAGGAGCGTGCCAAGCGCTGAGCGTCCTTTTCGCGCTAAAAGTTCGGGCGTTTTTTTCCCCAACTTTGGATAAAACGCTGCGCTCATCACTGTCACTTTTCAGTCAGCTAACCAATCACAGTGGAGGATGGGCGGGACTACCGACTTTACTACGGCTGAACAACAATAGAGACGTTAATATTGCTTGTCTCCGAGTATTTATTTCTTTACTGATCGAATTGCCGGACTATCATAATTATGAAATAATGTTTGGAGAAACATTTCATTCGGGATGTGTCTGCCATGCCATTACTTCAGCGGATATTCCGTATCATAGCAACAGAGTATGGAGGACGAAACCTGCAAAAACAATAAATACACAAATAAATAAATGTGTGCATAAATACACATATTCTTGTTTAAATACATAAATAAATAATTAAACATGTGATGAAAGTAGGCAAATAAATAAAATAAATTGGTGGGCAAATGGAAAATGTTTAAGGAAATGCTAAACTCATCCTAACTATTTTCCTTTGATCACTCATTTATTTCTGAATGTAGTTCCACATTTTTTCCCCTCTGTGCAACATGCTAATGAGAGGGTGCCAATTATGCAAGAGTAGGCGGATCGTGTGTGACGCACTTGAGCTTTTGCCTGCGCATGCGTATTAACTTCATCAGTCAAGGGGACTGATTATTATCTTACACTTTTTCATAGGGTTAGTTTTGTAGTTATAATCATGAGAGAGCTAAATCATAAAAGATTTTAAGTGGCCAATGTAAAATATTAATGCTTACATTGCTCTTAATTCCAATACAGAACCGTTATTTGCTTAATAAACATAATTTTGTCACTTGTATTTTCTGTTCTGATAACTAATAGGAAAAAAACTGTCTGTTCCTCGATTAAACCTCTTCATACCAGTTCTCAAGGATGTATATGAGCCTCTGTTTGTACAATAATAAATTGAGAATCAACTGAGATGTACCCTTGTGTATGTCACTAATTTGGTTCTCCCGCCGTAAAGAGAGAGAGATTGCTGCAGATCGACTTGGTTGTAGAAGACTGTTTACTGAGCATAAAAATGATCTTACACGTACTTAAACAACGAGCAGGTAAAACCATCCTAATAAACACTAGCTGCCATCAAAAGAACGAGCCCTTATTCCACGGATAAAGTGAATAATCTCACGATGACCATGGGATACTGATATTACAGTTGTCTCTAGCTGGAGACTCAATTGGGTTACTAAAAATGATGTCAGGAAACGACACTGGCCATTTCGTTGGGTCTTTTGTAAAAATTCACAGATACTGTACGGACAATACAGCTCAGTTTTTTATGTATCTTGCTCTGTTGAACGGAAAAAGTGACTTTACGTAGGTCATACTGGATTAACACCATGCATTTCCTGTCAATCCTGTGGATTGTTTTCCCCATGCCGCGCCCCCAGCATGGGCGTAGCTTGTGGGGGGGCCAGGAGGGCCTGGCCCCCCCATAGCGATTTAAGAATTGTACTATTTATTTATAAAAAAAATTCTATGAAGTAAAAATGTATATAATGCAGTTAATAATACATGTAAAAGTGAATACGTAAAAGTTAATACATTTTAAATTGTTGTTGTAAGTAAATTAATAAATCAAAACAAACTTAACGTCTCCCTCAATCTCGTTTGCGTAAGAATTGTCACGTGACGAATCTGCATTTTGGTGGATAATAGACTTAACGTAATGCTTGCCTGCTGTGTGGAATAAAATGATGTTCCGCGTTTTTAACAACATACACGAACTGCAGAGAAATCTGGAGACAACGAAAAACTCAGATGAAGATATTAATGCCGTGCTTGATGATTCCGGACAATCAGATAAAGGTGATCCACAGGACGCAGCCGGTTTAGCCGCACACTACTTTTATGCCGACCATTTACATCCAAATGTTATTAAATTTTCACAGAACACAACCTGTAAATAGATTTTAGAATATAAACTGTTTATCGTCTATTCAATGAGACTAAATAAAAAGTGTGCGCCTCATTGTGCATTAACTTGAATCAAGCCCAACAAATGTCTGTTTTAAAAACAGTGGATGAGTAATTCACTCCTTGATTTGCTTAATAAAAGCCTCCTTTGAGATCGTTTTGACAGACGTGTTTATTGTGCATTTTAAACGTGTTTATTGCTAAGTTTAATGTGGCAAAATAGAAGCGCAGCTGTAATTCGTGGGCAATGTATGTGGTTACCATGACAACCTCACGCACTTGCCACTGCTCTATGTGAATGTGAATATGTAGATTTATTATAGCAAAACTAAAATGTGTTTAAAAGTACGTCTGACCAAATCCATCGGTTCGGTTTGGCCCCCCCAAACTCAAACGTCAAGCTACGCCTATGGCCCCCAGCTATGACATGACCCCGACCAAGTCCATGGTTGACACCCTCTCATTAGCATGTTGTGCAGAGGAAAAATAAATGTGGAACTACATTCAGAAATAAATGAGGGATCAAAGGAAAATAAATAGGATGAGTTTAGTATTTCCTTAAATATTTTCCATTTGCCCACCAATTTATTTTATTTATTTGCCAACTTTAATCACATGTTTAATTATTTCTATATGTATTTAAACAAGAATTTGTGTATTTATCCACACATTTATTTATTTGCATATTTATTTATTTATTTATTGTTTTTGCAGGTTTCGTCCTCCATAACAGCGTCTCAACGGAAAAAACCGCTGCGCTCTCAAGCGCTCACAGCTGAGCGTTTTCAGCTGGCAAAAAAAACGCTTTGGTGGACACGCGGCCTTAGCGAGAAGACCACTAAGCTTTCTGTTGTTGTTTTTTTTGTTGTTGTTGAAAATTTTCGTGGGACATACAAACTTTAAAATTAAAAATAAGAAAATGTAAAGAAAAACACTGTTATTCATCTCGCAATGTCGTGGAAAATGGCAACACATTCATTTTCTTAGATCTTTGTTTCTTTGCATTTTTACTCGCTGATATTCAAAAATTAGACTTTTGATGTTTTGACTCTCCCATGTTCGTTTCAGCGCATGATCCAACAATGTGTTATTGATTTTTTTTTTAAGAGTAGGCTATTCACTATATTAAATAAATTCTTTGGATAAAATGTAATCTTCAAAGCAAAACTAGCATGAAAAAATTTCATTTTCTAATATCCGTGGACTTGTCTAAGTTGTAGCCTACCTTCGTCTCTAGAAAAGAGCACTGCATTTCTCTGATCAGCGCTAGGGTTTTTTATTAATCCTAAAAAAAATCACACCTGCAGCATGGTTTAAAAACTCAGAGCAGTTGTGCGAAAACTCTTGTAATTTTGCATTTGTGAGTGGAGTGTACATGCGTACTTAACATATTTAATATGCGAACTTTTGAGACAATGCTTTTAAAAAGAAAGGGGGTACATTTGTGAACGTGAGTCGCCCCCACGTGGTCATAAAGAATTTTGTGCTCACAATATTTTTTTGCACTCAAGTGGTGTCACTTGCTAGTCATTATGCTATCATATAATATAGCTATCAACAGTGATGTTCAGCTGTTTGTTATTAAAAAGATGTTAAACAGAGGACCATAGCTTTTAAATGTTGTATTTTATATATGCAAATTAATAAAAATAGATATGTCTAGACCAACTATTGACTTTTTATTTTATTTTAATTTATTTTTCTATTTTTTTGTTTATTTATATATTATATACATATGTGTATTTATTCACATCTTATTTTTTATTATCTGTGTGTTGTCTCTGTACTGGAAACTTGTGACAATAAAACTAATTACTTGTATGTGCAAACATACTTGGCAATAAAGCTCTGACTATGTTTTTTTTTAGCTTGGCAGTAATGGAAATACACAACCTGAGAAATTACTGTCAACAGGAAGGGCCTTATGCCCTTATGTCTTATCAAACTGGGCAAATGAGATAAGATGAGGCTGGAAGGTCAAACAGCAGTCGCAAGCTAAAGTCTGCCTTTACACTCCAAGCAGCTCAGCTCTCTCTTCTCTTCTGTATTCACTGCAGTCTTTACTTTATATAGCCTACAAACAGCTTTTCCAATGAATTAAGAAACTTCAGCTCCTTAGATCTCAGTCTTCAATAATGATATTGTCAGTTTTTTGTGTGTGAGATAGATCTTTCAACATGACTATTTTATTTATCTATTTATTTCTTTTTATGATTATAATTTTATTTTTCAGAAGCTGCAATACTCTCCATTGAAAAGGTTAGAACCTGCAACTAATTATAAACTGCACATACACAGTAGCTCGCGCTTAAGTAAATGTTTTTTGTGTGTGAGATAGATCTTTCAACATGACTATTTTATTTATATATTTATTTCTGTTTATGATTATAATTTTATTTTTCAGAAGCTGCAATACTCTCCATTGAAAAGGTTAGAACCTGCAACTAATTATAAACTGCACATACACAGTAGCTCGCGCTTAAGTAAATGTTTTTTTTGCAATGACTGTCCTGTGCCACATGGTGTCAGACTGCACACATTAAACGCACACTGAAATGTTTATGTATGATATTAATTAGCAATGTCTTACAACTTTTTCTGTGGTTCAGTTTATAAAATATTTGTAAACACCTTATGTTAAGTGTTTTTAACTGCTATGAACTCACATTTAAAGCATTTGTGTTTCATTTATTGGGTACTTTCAATTGGGAGGTGGCTGTCCCGAACCCTAACCCTTAAAATTACATTGAAATAATTTTTAGATTTTTTTTCCATTGTTGTTTTTAACTTTAAGGAACGTCACTACTGAACACATTTTTCTACAAATAACCACAATTTTTGGGAGTTATTACATATTATTTAGTTTTTTATATGTGTACCACTGCTCAGGGCTGCGTTTCCCAAAAGCATTGTAAGCCTAAGTTGATTGTAGAACCATTATCACCAATTTTACCAATGCTTATGATGCTTTTGAGGAGGATTTTTTTATTTTTTTATTGGCTGCCCACTGCTGCGGGTGTGTGGGTGTTTGTTTGTTCACTACTACTCACTGCTGTGTGTGTGCACTTGTATGGGTTAAATGCAGAGCACAAATTCCAAGTATGGGACTGTGGAACACCATACTTGGCCACACGTCCTTCTTTTCTTTTTGGGAAACGCAGCCCAGAATTGTGCTGATTAGCAACTTTGAACTAGGTTCAAAAGTATCTAAAATTGTCGCTAATTGTCCCGTTCTGCGTTCCCCTCGGTAGAAATAGCGTTTCCCCCTCGGGGGACCCCTCCATCGTCGGGCCCTTAGAATCGCCCTAACCTTCCCCCCTTACGGCGCCCCTGGGTCTATAATAAACATGCGACGTGATTTCCTGTGACAACGACGTACACTTAAATCGTGTTCATTTAAATCGTTCATAAATAATTCCAAATCATTGGAATAATTCCTACCGTTCACTTACCATAATAATAGACGCAATATCCCAAAGTATAATACTAGTATTTCATTCAGTCCACTTTTTTGTTTTTTGATTCGCGGTTTCTGTTCCCTCGTACACTCATGGTGTGTACTCGTTTAATAAATATTATTATTCATCACTTAGCAGCGGAATAGATGCTTGACTCCACGAATGAATGTGTTGTTTACATTCAAGTAATCTTTTAAATAAGCTGTTAAATTCTGCTGCTCCTGCAGGAGGCGGAGTTGCTCTATACATGTCAGTTTTTTATTTATAATCTTGCGCCACATGTTCTGTTCTTTTCGTTCTTTTAACAAACACTGGTTGCATAGCAACACAATGAACCGAGACATGTTATTTTTTTAGTGAGTAGCAATTTTATCATTTCAAAGTGGTCACTTTATACCAATTACTGCATACTTCTGATACGAGAGCAGCTCGCCTCGAGCAATCGTGCCCGCGCGTGCTGATCTGTCAAGGCTCGCGGTGAATTGAATAATGATGGCAGAGTTTATGTGATGCATGACTGCTCTGCATTGAGCGCCTAGCTTATTTTAATAATGGTTATGCGGAATGTGATAGAGGATTTAGTGTATAGACATGCGTGCTTTTCTCATGTAGCTAGGCTACATCGTTCATCTTCCAGATTTGCCATGTTTTATTACGGTTAAGGTATTTTTTTTTTTTTTAGCAAAACGGCTAAGGGATGTGACGTATGTATAAATATCATTCCGCCAACATCTTGAAATGTTCTGACGCCGTGTGTTACGTAACTCTGCTGGGGCAGCAGTATCATGGTGCCTTGTTCCTAAAAGTGTCTTTAGTAAGGCTTATTTAGCATTTCTTGAATACTGTGGAGGTTATTTATTTATTTTTATTTTATTTATTTATTTATTTGAGTCATGCTCCATTTCCTGTTGCCATTATTTAGTGTCTAGCTTACCCTCTTTCACGACTAATTCTGACAGACGATTAGCTTCACTGTCATGTTGACCCTAAATATGTAACTGCGTGGAGGTTTTCCTTTTATTTCCATCTAAACTGAACTGTATCTGTATTCAACATATTAAATATATGTTTTGCAATGGGTTAAATGCAGAGCACAAATTCCAAGTATGGGACTGTGGAACACCATACTTGGCCACACGTCCTTCTTTTCTTTTTGGGAAACGCAGCCCAGAATTGTGCTGATTAGCAACTTTGAACTAGGTTCAAAAGTATCTAAAATTGTCGCTAATTGTCCCGTTCTGCGTTCCCCTCGGTAGAAATAGCGTTTCCCCCTCGGGGGACCCCTCCATCGTCGGGCCCTTAGAATCGCCCTAACCTTCCCCCCTTACGGCGCCCCTGGGTCTATAATAAACATGCGACGTGATTTCCTGTGACAACGACGTACACTTAAATCGTGTTCATTTAAATCGTTCATAAATAATTCCAAATCATTGGAATAATTCCTACCGTTCACTTACCATAATAATAGACGCAATATCCCAAAGTATAATACTAGTATTTCATTCAGTCCACTTTTTTGTTTTTTGATTCGCGGTTTCTGTTCCCTCGTACACTCATGGTGTGTACTCGTTTAATAAATATTATTATTCATCACTTAGCAGCGGAATAGATGCTTGACTCCACGAATGAATGTGTTGTTTACATTCAAGTAATCTTTTAAATAAGCTGTTAAATTCTGCTGCTCCTGCAGGAGGCGGAGTTGCTCTATACATGTCAGTTTTTTATTTATAATCTTGCGCCACATGTTCTGTTCTTTTCGTTCTTTTAACAAACACTGGTTGCATAGCAACACAATGAACCGAGACATGTTATTTTTTTAGTGAGTAGCAATTTTATCATTTCAAAGTGGTCACTTTATACCAATTACTGCATACTTCTGATACGAGAGCAGCTCGCCTCGAGCAATCGTGCCCGCGCGTGCTGATCTGTCAAGGCTCGCGGTGAATTGAATAATGATGGCAGAGTTTATGTGATGCATGACTGCTCTGCATTGAGCGCCTAGCTTATTTTAATAATGGTTATGCGGAATGTGATAGAGGATTTAGTGTATAGACATGCGTGCTTTTCTCATGTAGCTAGGCTACATCGTTCATCTTCCAGATTTGCCATGTTTTATTACGGTTAAGGTATTTTTTTTTTTTTTAGCAAAACGGCTAAGGGATGTGACGTATGTATAAATATCATTCCGCCAACATCTTGAAATGTTCTGACGCCGTGTGTTACGTAACTCTGCTGGGGCAGCAGTATCATGGTGCCTTGTTCCTAAAAGTGTCTTTAGTAAGGCTTATTTAGCATTTCTTGAATACTGTGGAGGTTATTTATTTATTTTTATTTTATTTATTTATTTATTTGAGTCATGCTCCATTTCCTGTTGCCATTATTTAGTGTCTAGCTTACCCTCTTTCACGACTAATTCTGACAGACGATTAGCTTCACTGTCATGTTGACCCTAAATATGTAACTGCGTGGAGGTTTTCCTTTTATTTCCATCTAAACTTAACTGTATCTGTATTCAACATATTAAATATATGTTTTGCATATAGCCTACCTTAATTTTTCTTCTTTGTTTGATTTATGATCTTAATGTCTCAACGCAGCAACATTTGGGTGGATTTGTAATTTATATGCTTGTTTTTTTTATTTTTTTTGAGGGGGGAGGGGTGAAAATTCTGTCATTTATCTATTCTGTAATGTAATAATGTATGTATTCTGTAATACATTTTTTGGTGTATAGGAAGTCAGTGGTAACCAAAAAGTTTTGGCTACTTCCAAAAAAACTGTCAACATATCTTCTTTTGTGTTTTACAACAGAAACAAAGTGGTACAAATTTGGAACGACGTGAGTAAATAATGACAGAATTTTCTTTTGGGTGTACTGTCTCTTTAAGTTGTCCCTCTTTTTCGTCTTGATTTGGAGACTAACGTATACGTTTTTAGCCGTTAGGGGTCGACATCTCCTTAGGGATCGTTCAATTGGATTGAAGATTACTGTAGAAGAAAATCAACGTTAAACAGGCCATTCCCATATTTTTTTTCAACAGAGAAGATACATTTCTGGTAATTTTGCCATTAATGTCAGTCTCTCTCTGATTCTCAGGCGACGGTGGGTATTCATCTACGGTTTTCTAGATAATCTGTGGTGTAAAATGCAGAACAACGTAAACAGTTGGGTGAGTGCATGTTTGGCTGATTTATAGGTTTGTTTTATATCATTTCAGATACAGAAAACAACAATAATGTGATCTCTAATTGTTGCTAAAATACAATGCATTTCCTTCATGCTGTGTTTTATGATTTTTAAAATACCAGCTATCTTTTGCCGCTCAAACACACTCGCATGCACATGTGCAAATGGTTAGTTTTATGTTATTTACTTTATCTGCTCCCCGTGATGCAGTAAGAGATCTGCAAAGAGAAATTCAGCACCACATGTGGTGGACAGCGCCTCACCTTCACGACCTCTGCAGCGTATCGCATTGTTTCCTTTTTATGGTTTTCCAGATTGCAGTACACATATACTTTCACAATTGCTTAGCACAATATCCAAAACACACAGACCAGAACTATCAGAACTAGCTTTATTGGGGGGGGGGGGGGACTATTTCATCAATTTATCAGGATTTTCAACTCTGCAGTATTTTTTTGGCTTGCTGATGGTGGAAGGCTCCGCTCTTGGCATTCACCGCGTGCCTTAATTGTAAGACATTAAATCAAGGTCCGCTGTGAACACGGAGAGCCAGAGTCTCAAATCACGCAGAGCCTGTCTAAAACATACCACAAACCCTCTCCTTCGTTGTAAGAAACCCAAAGCATCTGTATTATCATGAAAGCCTTCGTTTATCCAGTCATTCCCCCATCCTCTGGTTTTAGTGTCCCGGCACTTATGATTCTACTACGGCGTATTTCCTATTAAATGAATGCTTTTCAAACCCAATCTCGGCGATGTCCTGTGCTATTGAAACCATCCCGTTAATTGTTTAAGCACAGCACAGATCTGCAATAAAGCGAAGCGAATGCTCAAAAGGATTACTTAACCGCCGTATGATGAAATATGGCCATGAAACGTTGACAGCAAAGGGATAAGGCCTTCGTTATTTTTTGGAGCTGGTTTCAAAATCACAGCCAGTCTTGGACAAAGAGGGACAAGGGGGGTTGACCATTTCAACTGCTTGAAAGGACCTCTGCTCAGTCAAAAAATCGTCAGGGGCTTCGACCACGTCCGTACGTACTCAAACACCTACAAGAAGAAAACACAAAAAATTGCATATTAGAAACGTAATAGGCTTCCAGCTAAATGTGCACCCAAATACTGAACCCTCGAATGCGTCAAAAAGAATTCAGATAAATTCCAGGCAAACGGCGCGTTAAGCTAATACGCATGTTCGAGAAAAGAAGCATCCAAATGCGTTCTGTATTCCATTCGAAAAAACAGCCGACAAAACCAAGGTAGCCCACTTCCCGCAGCTTCTTCTTGGACTGAAGATGGGCTGAATATTCCCAATATCCGTGCTGTTAAACGGTACCGGTCTCTCTCTCAGTCCAGTCTTTTCCCTACGCTGACTGACTTTAGGATTAATGGCTCTCCAGCCAAACAAATAAGGCATCTGCTTTTAGCAGAAGAGGATTGCATGGGGGTGGTGACGTCACTGGGCAAACAGATGTTTGCGACCAACGTCCTGACCGTCTCCTTATGTCCTTGAGAGTAATAGGAGCGCACGTTTGCTCTGACGTAACCGCGCTATTGGTTTCCTTTTAATAATTACTCCTTCTTTAATAGCATCCGCTGCTTACAAGACGCCTGTCATCATTGTCAATCGATCAGCGTAATAGGCCTAGAACTAAGAGGAAAGAGAATTAACTATTGAAATTTAAGTTTGTCATCATCAGCATTTCCTGTGCAGAATTTCCCTTAGGATTTCTGAACGCTGTCTTGCGTATTTAGACTGTGATAGGACGTTTTTTATAACCTCAGAGTTTAGCCGGATAGTTTTGCTTGGCCCAGATACTGCTTATGCATTAGAGAAGCTTGTGTTACTCTCTCAGATACACACACGAAGGTACAGTTTGTTGCACAATCTGTGTAGCGTATGCATACATTAAAAAAGAAGCTGTCATTAGTGAGTGTTACAGAGAATTTCTCAGATCATACTTCTTAAACCTGGTGCAACAATCAGCCTGGGAAAAATCTGAAAGTCGAGTTTGTTTCGCAGTAATCCGCATCGAGCAAACGTTCTGTTTACATCAGTGTCAACAGACCTCTCAACAAAAACCTACTACTGTATGCTGTTTTTAATTAGCATGTATGGCTTGTATGCCAGTGGTTTATGTTCATACAATTAGGTAATCGTGGGATCAAAAAACATACAATATTTAACTGAAAATTGAAAAACACTGACAATTCTAATAAACTATCGCCATATACCAAGAGAGACCTACAGCCGGTAAAACTCCTTTGGTTCATGGGTCTACGGCGTTAAAACCTATTTCGTGTTTTTATACTCCAAGTCACGCAGCTTTCTTTGAATCATTAGCAGATCACAGTTTAAATCAGATTTTTGCGTACGATGGCCGTATGAATCGAATCGAGAAACAAAGGGAAACGCCATTTTTGACCAAAAATGTCTGTGCATTGCATTATAATTCGAACCGGTTTCTCGTTTCTGGTATTTAACCCACGCGCTTCTGATTTATCAGTGTTTGTGCTCTCATAATGAACAGTAAAATATGACATAGTTGACCCAGAGTCCATTAATCTATTGTCTGTGGGAATCAAGCGGGTACAAACAAAGCGAAACCAACACGTAACGAGCCCTCGTGCGTTTTGCGTGAAAACCGGTTCGCGTTTGCGATAAACGGTGGGTAAGCCGTTTGAAACATTGGTGTGCTTTGATTTGGCATGCAATGCTTTCCATGCACTGTAAAAACAATAGCAAGTGCAACGTGGGAAAGCTTCATCCACGTAAGGTAGGCTACTGATTATGCCGATCGCGAGCAAACACTAACAATTACGTTTTGTCTAATACAAGACGCGTTCCAATTTAAGCGTTCTGTTTTTGCATTTGTTGTTTTATGTTGTATATACGTAATCCCATATATGTATCCCACAATATTCCACACTTACGCGTTCGCTCGCTCCACTTCCTCAGCAGGTGGTCTTGGTTTTCCTTGCATTCATATCCATTAATTTTCGCGAAGCTGTCTTCGTATTATAACGCGCATTTCGCGATTTAAAGAAACTTAATTGTATTCCCGGGTTTCTCTGTCGATGTGTAGTTGGATGCCTCCTCTAAGCGACTTGCCCTATCTTGCAGTGAGTCAGGGGCTGGAGCCCCTGCAAAGCATGGCTGCGTTTTTCTCTTTTTTTCAAAAGAGGGCAGGTCGCTATGCATTATAATGAGTTAAATCTCTCCCTCTCTCTCTCTCTAGCTCTCCCCCTCGCACGCACACGCACACACACATACACAGTTGCAAATTTGAAGTTGCAATAGACCTCTCAACAAAAACATCAAGCTTTTGTGTCGTTGAAGAGCCGACCCGTGGTGTCTAATGTATACATCACTGATATTACATTTATCAGTGCATTAAATAAAACTCAGAGGTGTAGATCTCATTTTAGATTACTGATGCACATTGTGCGTTAGTGTTTTGAACGCAATTTGTCACGTTCAGTTTGTGAACGTTTGTCCGTTACGACGCCACTGTGGTCCAAGTTAGCCTATATGGAGGAATCATTGCTCAGGCTCACTGTATTTGTTAGAGTACATTTCTTGCTTCCCGTGAATCATTTGGAAAGACAAATGTCATTTTATTTCATCGTACTGGAATCAGTTGAGACTCATAGTTTAAGGCTCATTTGTTTCATAATTTTTTAGAAATATATAGGATACTAAGAAGGATAAATTCACAGCCAATCAGGCTGTAGTGCTTTAGCCTATCGCCTGCAGTAACCTATAAACCCAAATGATAATTATATAATTTCCGCACGTGCAGTTGTTAGTATTCCACACAGAAAACCAAATCAGAACTTCTCAGAAAAATAGAAGAACCGTTTTTTATTATTAAAAATCATTTACAGCAAGAATGAAATTTAGGCTATATATCTTTCTGTTTGAATATTACAGAAAAAGGATTGTGGATTAATTTCTCTCATTTCTCTAAAGCTCTTTTTTTTATTTTATAGAAATGCTTTTGGTTCTTCCAGAAAAGCCAGTGAGAAGTGATGCAGCATTAATAATTAATCGAAGTACCGTAGTTGTCTGTCATGTCAGTGATTGAATTTCTTTTATTTTTAGCCATCGACACGTGAAGCTAATGTTCATAAGGAACAACACAGAAATACAAAACAGACAAAATGAGAGTAACGTTTTACTATCGTTTGTGTTTGTCCTTTGGTGCACTAACGGTTTAATGTAATGAAATGTACTTTTAGGAGGAGCTACAGAGGTTATTCTTCATTTTTATCACACTTTGTTGTGATCATAACGTTTCTGTCTGCGATGGAGAACAAACTGGCAGGTAGATTTAATAACTTGCTCAAATGAAACAAATAAAACTAAGACATAATGATTAATTTTTTTGTTTTTATATGCAATTAATTTCCTTTTGCATCAAACCATCCAAAGCAGTCATTCAATTTGTGCTAATGTCGCGCTGCAACTTTAAAGGGAATTTTAAAGAGCTTATTTTCCCTGGGAAAACGCCATTGTTCGTACTGAAACAATAGAGGCTGCAGGCAACCGCAGTGAGGCGGCATGAATGGCGAAGCTCCGGGTCAGTGCATTGGGTCTCAGGCCCCAAAGCCCCCTTTCCCTGTGCACCACAATGACCCTGCGCGAGGTCGAGGCTCCGCGGGGTCACAGGGCATCACCTATTGTTCCGCACTTCAAAACAGATAAACATTTTTTAATCTAGATTGGCCAGAGGGCCCTGTTTCTCAGGGAAAATCTGGTAAAGTTGTACCTCCGAGTGCTATAGGGGCCAGTAGGACTTCTGATGTGGTAGGCTATATGAATAAGACGTATATGTTAAAAATCAACGGAGCCAATTATCATATTTTCCTGGATGAAAGGACTTCAAATATTCGCTCTCAAGTAAGGCAGAATTTTTAGACGTTTACATGCAGTAATGTGCAGCAGACTATTTTGCATTAGCTTACATATAGCATGCTTTAAGGTATGTTAATCAAAGATTACACGTTTTTAACCGTGAACACGCGACTTAATATGTTTTGGTGCATGTTCTTTTTCGTACAAATCAGTGCTGTCGTGGTTTCAAAAGAAAAAAGGAAACTAGCTTAACAATGTGAACTACCCCTGAAAGAGTTAAATAACAACTTTCTCCACAGGCCCTAAATCCTTCTAAAAATCTTCACGACGGATGAGTTATTGTTTATGCTAGTTTTCTTGTCATGCTAGAGATAGCTTGTGTTTTTAATGTCGCGTCATATTTTACAGTGATGCATTGTGTAGACAATATTATTGCACAGACCATGAAACATTTTTTGTTGTTGAAATGACTGGAAAGCAGGGTTCAATAGGCTATCTTTCCCAGTTGAATTAAAAATAAATCAATTGTCAACTTAACATAAGAACTCGTTTTTTAACGAAATACCGTATAATCAGAGTAATAATGTATTGAACTTATGTTAAGTTGCAGCTAAGTGTATACAACGTTGTACTGAACCTGTAAATTGGTTAACACGAGCACGTATGTCACAACATTTCAAACAGTTCTCTGACACTATATTAAACACTTTAGTACATGTAAATAATTGTTCGAACGATTATGCAATGTAGTTTGTGCATTAAAATATCAATGTGACCGGGTGCGATTTGTCCTTTAGTTTACGAAAATGCAAAGCATGGTGCATGTTGCGTTCAAATCACACAACATAAAACCACGAGACGAGACGAGACACTGACGCGTGCTTTTATTTAAATTGCATATATTTTTTGCAAATTTAGCATGCATTATTCTTAAACGTAAGAAGTAAGTTGCATAACAATCCGTTATAAAGACTGCGAAACTGCTGAGCTTCCGTGACAAATCAAACGCATTGTGGTTAGATGAGGGGTATGGCTCAGCTTCCTCCAGCTACCGACCGAGCCATCGTCACATTCTGTGCGATTAAAAAAATAAAACCCACTAAATTTGCGTCTTTTTTTCAGTTTTAAATCACTTAACATGTACGTTGACTCTGGCTCACGGAATATTATCTTTAAATGCTCTTCAGATAAACTATCCTGCCAGGTAATTGATTTTGTGAGCTGAGTATTTGTGAGCATGTAAATGCATGCTTTTGAGGAGATCTGACCTTTAGAATTGCATTCCTGAATTTCGGTGCATTGTAGTGCATACTATAATGGTCAGTCAAATCTCTACTTTAATTCAAATTTAAATGTGTAGAAAAAGACCAAACATAAATGATCTGTATTTGTTGCAATTTAATGCAACATTTGGTTTAATTGTTTGTCATATGCAATATATTGTCTTAATCAAGCAAAATTGAATCATTTTGATTTATTTAAAGAAGAATGCCGTTAGTAGCATATACTGTATGTGTGTTTATGCATCAGACTTGTTCAACCTTGCTAATCTACGATATGGATTTTATTATCAGACCTCAGTGTTTGTATACTGTATATCTCTTTGTGCTGAGCAAACAGCAGCAGGTCAGTGATGGAGTGATGTTTATGAAGTCCCTGTTTAGATTTGTACTCCTCACCCTCCACATTCTGCTCTCAGCTGGACTGGGAGGGGAGGCTTCCGTTTTTCACATTGTCTGTAAAGGATACAGTCCTCACCCATGTGAAAGAACATAACTAAGGCTTCCCCTTCTCTCCCACTGTGACCTAATTTAGTTGTTAATAAGCTGTTAAAACTCCCAATGAGTGCTGCTTTAGAGGATTTCTAGGTACTGGACCTGGATAGGAGTGGAGTCAGGTCAGGTTGTACGAACCAATCAGAATGCAGTACAGGCCTCTCAAGTTTTATTTTAGGTGCTTTTGCCCTTCGCATATTGTATACTGTGCACTAAAATCAATCTGTGTACACTGATTGGGATTAAGCTTTGTAGTTTTATATAAAGTATCCATGATGCACTGGGCTTTATATTCACTCACATTCTAAGTATATGTGTGTGTACCATTCATATGCATGAACCATTGTCACCTTTGTTTTTTTTTCCTGATGGGTCAAGAAAGCACATGACTGTGTTTGGGCTTACATCTCTTGAGGTCAAACATACATGTTGAGGCATCTGATCTACTAGCCGCTCTCACACTGAGCTGTTAAATGTCAGAAAGAAAGAACAGAGAACGTAGGCCATTAGAGGTTGTTCTTAGAAGTCAGTCTCTGCTTTTATTTCCCTGCCAGCATCAGTTTTTTGACTGACAATTAAAGAAAGCGAGAAATTGTACAGTAGCTCTGACTTGTGTGAACACGCCGTTGGTCACCTGTCCACACTTAGCTCACCTGGCAAAAAAATTACCCATTGTTTATATTCAAGGACTGAAGTGGGTGGGAGACATTTTCATTTTTGTTATAAGAGAGAATTAGTTTTGTGTAAATGGATATTTTTAAGTCTGTTCCTGAATTTCTAATGTAGCCTATTTTAACAAATTTGCACATGAAAATAATCAGATGAGGCTCTTTAGAAGTAGCCCATGTTCAGAAAAGGATACTAGTTTAGTGTTTACTGTGCATTATGAACTGTATTATTATTAGTAAGTGATATTATATATTGCAGGAATACTGATGTTTATATAAAAGTCTGCTTAAACATTATCAAACTGTATGATGCTCTAGGCTAATATTTACATAACAATATGGAATGGAAGTGTTAATATACTGTATCTTCTTAAAGGCATAGTACACCTGAAAATGAGAATTCTGTCATCACGTCTGTGTTTTTTGTGAGTTATAATGTTGTTATTAATATCTTTTGTGTTCTGCAGTAGAAAGAAAGTCCTATACATTTGGAAAGATGTGAGGGTGAGCAAATGATGACAGAAAGATAGAAATTTTGGGTGAACTATCCCTTTAAGGTTTCTTTTTCATACGTTTTTTCCTGTGTCAGGAACATTTTAAGCACTTATCATACTGAAATCTGCAATCTCATCTAACCACCCATAGCATTAAACTACATCACCGGTAAATATCAAGAAATCCAGCAGCAACAGTAGACTTATAATCAAAGATACAAGGAAGCATGGGAATATCTCTCAACTAAATATCTGTCATTTTATTACAATGCATCTCTTAGATGTCACCTGAAAAGTGACAGATAAATCAGCAACCCAAATAACAGTTATTATGCTTTCTGTGATTGTGTGTGTGTTCTGCATTGCTGTAGTTCATCCAATGCCACAATTGTTTCAATAGGTTTGCATACAGCTTTGCAACAAACAATTTAATCTTTTGAAAATATCACTTATCCCCCACAGCCTTTGAAATGCTGTACAACTGGCTAACGCAGTTCCACTGGAAATAGTTAATTTGTCAGCATAAACAAATAGACAGATAGAACCAAAGGGGCTGGAAATTTCAATTGCAGCTCAGGCTTCGCATTGCACATCCTCCCACATGCGCCACCAAATCTTCATGTGGTTTGGTGGGTCCGCTAAAGGATCTAAAGGCTTAAACTCAAATGAACTGATGACAGATTTATGCTGTATGTGGTTGTAAAGTATTTTGCATACATTCTGTAAAAGCAAGACATTTGATTGAGAACCATAGGTTGGTTTTTAATTGAAATCTAATTGATGCATTGTTTTTCATTCTTAAAATGATCTTTTTAAGTGGGAGAACTTGCACAATTGGTGGCTGACTAAATACTTTTTTCCCCCACTGTACTTAAGCAAAGAGAATTGCTGTGATTTACACTGTAAAATGCTTCCAGTTTTTGTACTTAATGTAGTATAAATAAAATCATATTCGTTGGTGTAATTAGTGAAGTCAGGCTGAGTTAGTCTTTTTATATAATATTTTTGACTTCAATAGAACTGGTTGATTTAGATGTGAAGCACATTTTTTAGCACATTTTGTTTTTATTTATTTTCATCATATGCAGCATTTTTCATTAAGCACAGGTTGTCTTTATAGCCAAAAAGGGCACAAACCATTAACCAAATTAATATGGGGGCATCAGACATTAAAGTGAATATTTGATTCTATCAGCCATTACTTGCACCAAACTACAGTGATCATTTTGGCCATTTATGATGTTATTAATGCAGCGAATGATGGGTGAACATATGTTTCCATGCGATTACTATCCTAGTCACTTGCGGTCCTAGTTGCCTGCTATCGCCTGACTGCTGGAATGAGAATATGTGCCTTGAGTTAATGCTGATTGCAGCAGCTGCCAACACGTGAATCTCCATGGCAACAATAATGGTTGCCTAGCAACCATGTTCTTTTAGGGACACTGGAAGTGCCCAAAGGCTTACTAAAAATATATGAGTATAATTCCCCATTAATGCTTCAGCTACCTTTACTGCTGTTCCTACTGCATTTACCAACAGATACACACACCAACTCTGAGGGTTGGAATGGAAGTGCTTTGAAATTAGATTGCAATTTCATATACATAAAGCTCACTTTTAAGTCAGATTTAAAATAATCGAACATCCAATGTGGCTAAAAATAGACGGCAGATATACAATAAGACGTGCCTGTATTTTTAAACAGCGTTTGGATTCGTTGCATGAGCCTTCGGTGGCTGGTGTAATTGAATGGAGCATCAGCCATCTTGCAGCACACGCAGTGTGCATCTCGCAGCTCTTGCTCAGACCCAGGTGGCATGCGCACACGCTGAGGAACAAAGCATTCCATCAGTGCAAGTGACATCACTGCAGTCAGCTCAGCTGTTTCGGCCCACGTTCTATAAATTGTGGAAGAGAGTAAGGTGCAGAAGCTCTTCCAGGCCCATATTTTGAAAGATACCAGTAGATATATGAAGTATATTATTTTATATGCAGTTCTTAAGTACAGCTTGTCTGTATTTTTAGAAGGTTCAGTTTTTGAAGCTGGTCGATGGTTTGACGAGGCAGTTTGATGGATTTTACATGTTGAATGACTGTATATTTCTCTCGCTTTGCACATATACTGTACTATAATCAGTAGCCCTCAATCATAAAAAAAGAGTAAATCTTATTTTATTTGACTTATAATTTTCAAGTTTGAAATTGCCGCATATTGTGCTATTTAAAATATTTCAAAAGATTGCATAGAAAATTGCATTACATTTTCATATATATACACATACTATGTGTGTGTATACTGTGTTTATGTATTATGTATGTATGAATATAGGTGTGTGTGTGTGTGTATTAGTAGGTAGGTATTACTTTAGCTTTGGAAAGCTTTTGTCTTATTATACTTATTAAATCTTTTTTTTTTATTATTTACACGTAATGCAGGCTTTTTTTGGCATCTTAACCTCTTTCACCCAATACATTTACTTAAAGTATACCCTAAGATTTTAAAATAAATATTTGAATGATGTATCACATTTGCATGTTCACGGTTATGTGTTGGCTAATGTTCACATGACATGCAGATAAACACAGTTTTTTTAAGTAAGTGTTTGATTGAAATGATTTTAGCAAATGGCTGCAATATAACAAAGAGTGAAAAATTTAAGGGGGTCTGAATACTTTCCGTACCCACTTTATATATATATATACTGTAAACATATACAGGTAATATATATATATATATATATATATATATTAGTGCTGTCAAACGATATAATATATGTGTTTTCTGTGTATATTTATTATGTATGTATAAATACACACACTTTCAGTATATATTTTGAATATATTTACATGTCTGTTTATATTCATATAATTTGTATTATAAATAAATATATTTAATATATAAACAGCATATTTTTCTGAAATATATACATGCACGTTTGTGTATTTATATATACATAAAATATACACAGCACACATACATATATTATGTAACCAAAACTTTTATTTTGGATGCGATTAATCGTGTATATATATGTATATATATATACAGGTAAATAGGTTATATTGTTAAAATAGAAATTGATTAAATTTTTATCGATGCAATTTTTATATGACTTTCAAAATAGTAATTTGATTTATCTTTCAGTATAATCGTATTTTTTTATCTAAAATCTCAACCACAGAACCCGTCAGGCCAGATTCAGAATATCTCCTATTTTCCCATTGTGGGGCTTGGTGAAGGGGCACACCTGCTTGCAGGCTGATAACGCCGCAGCGGTACAGTGGATAGGCCAACTTTCCCATCTTTCACTATTGATCCCCTTTCAGGAGATAATGACTCTCAGACCTGAGTAACTGACTGATTATAGTTACTTTATTCCTTCCCTCTCTCTCACACACACACACTGCCCAGTGTGTGTTTGAGAACACAATAGTGAACCCTCTCTCTGGCACTGAAGGGGGAGTTAATGCACGTGCAGCTTAAGCTGTCGCCGCAGCGAAAGGGCTGTGCTGCAGCCGCTGGCGCAGTGCCAGCTCTGCCGTGTGCCCGCTATGTTCCCCTGCAGCCACTGCTCGGCCAAGCCCCGCTGGGCACTCTCTCATGCAGAAGAGGGCTGAGGTGGTACTGGCCGAGAGCCAGGACGTGTGCTTGCGGGATGGATGCCATGGGTGCAGCGCTACAGGCTGGCAGCAATGGGGAGCATGACGGTATTCAGAGTGGGTGAATGTGCTTTTTGTCTCTGCGCGCAGTGCCAGATAGCCTCTAATGAGACGCGTCTTTGTGGCAGGCCTCTCGACATCAAGTGGGCTGGTGGGCTCATTAACCTGACGATGGCAAATAAAAAGCCCCACACAAGAGATGCCATGATAGCATACTTAAGGCTGTTCAAACCCTCCTGCAAGCTTTGTAGCCACAGAACTGACAGAACAGCACATGTGAGAGTATAGCTTCAGGTGTTTTTCTTAGTGTCACATTTCTGCCTCGCTAAAAATAACTCTGGCACAACATATAATTTGTTCAGTATTACCAATAGTGATTGACATACTATAAGTAGTACTTTTTGAGCACAGTCAAGTTAGTTCTGCTGTTGTGCTTATTGTTGGCACATTCTCTGTTCTAAGAAGAACAAAATGGACTTTTGGCGTAAACCTAGTTTTTATTATTATTAATTTATTTATTTATTTTTATGAGAGTTTACCTCAGTTTTCTCTGTTCTTAACAATATGCTTATATCAAAGCCTGTGGTTTCAGTTTTTCCCATTATTTTTACTATTCTTCTGCATATTGATGCCATATTTTGAGTATTTATATAGATAGTTCACCCAAAAATGAAAATTCTATCATAATTTATTCACCTCATGTCTTTCCAAACCTGTATGACCTACTTTGTTCTGTGAAATACAGCATTTTTAAGAATATAATTTTTTTAAACTATGTTCATCTGTACAATGAACTATATTCGTCTGTGCATTTTAGATCATAATTTGAGATAAAATGGGATGCTGTGTGTACATTAATGAGGAAAAAAAATGAACTTAAATGATTTTAGCAAATGGCTGCAATATAACAAAGAGTGAAAAATTTAAGGGGGTCTGAATACTTTCCGTACCCACTGTATATATATATATACCAAGTCATAATTATGAGACATAGTTGAAATTTAATAATTTTTACTTTTTATCTCATATTATGATTTAGTATCTCATAATTATAACTTTTTATGCAACCTATGAGATAAAAAAAACAAAATGATGACGTACTGAGTCATAATTTTTAGATAAAATGTAATGACATGAAAAGTTGTATGACTTTTTATGTCAATTTTGACTTTTTGTCAATTTCGACTTTTTCTCATAATTACCACTTGGTGTGTCATAGTTCCAATTTATGAGATATAAAGTAAAAGTTATAAAAAGTTGTAATTATGAGATACTAAGTCATAATATGTGATCAAGTTAAATATGTGATAAGTTGATGCATACTAAGTTGTCTTCATGAGATAAAGTCAAAATCAACATAAAAGGCTGAAATTTAGATATTAATGACAAAGATTTCACTTTCATGCCATAATGACTTTTTATATGTTAATTTCAACTTTTTATTTTATAATTATGACTATGTAATCATTTAGATTTTTTTAAATCTCATGATTATGACTTTTTATGTGTTAATTACCAATGTGATTTTTTTTCTTATGTGCTGGAAATAGAGTTCCATAATATGAAGATGAATAAATGATGACAGAATTTTCATTTTGGGGTGAATTGTCCCTTTAAGGCTATATATACATACAGTAAAGAGCCATTCACAGGGTTGTGCTGTTTTAAAGCATGCAGTGCAACCAATTGCTGTTTTTATATTCTCTGAAGCATTTGATTGGGTGGCTCGTATGTGTTTGCATTAATTAGATATTCACCATTTACCATTTTTTAAAAATATTTATCTACCTTTTATGATTTTTAATGTGATTTACATTGTAAATTATTTTCCACTGCTTTCGCTACACAGAAACATGTTGTCTTTTTCAGGCTGCACTATCTAATTCTGGGATGTGGGAGCTCATGCTAAGGATTAGCATTAGTCAGGGTCGTCCTGCAGAGAAAAAACTGAACATTGGTATAAATATCAAAGGGATGACTGTGTGCGACACTGACAAATTGCAGTTGAGGCGCCATTAATTAAACGGGATCAGTAATGTGTGTTTAAATGAATTTACTGTTGCATTATTGATTCGTTCACCGCACAAATTATCTTTCGAGGTGCATATGGAGGTTGCGGGTCCGGCCCCCCGTGAAGGATTTGTCAGGGTGAGGTCTGTGGACGTGATCTAGGCCTAAGGATGTACCCATCCCCATTTATCTGCTGAGGAAAGCCTGGGGGGATAGAGGGGGGTGGCAGAGCTTGCCGGCTTTGTTTGCATTCAAACTGCAGATAACAAGGAAGCCCGAGCGGCGGCTCAGAGAAATCACTGGCGCTGCCCATGCTGCCAGACTGAACGGTGAATTAGAGAGGTGTGCTTGCGTACTTCACACATGGCTGATTGTATAGCGAACACATGCTTTGTTCTTTTCTCTCATTTTTCCTCCCGTTTTTGCGGCGGGAAAGTGCTGACAGCATGCTGAAGCTTCATCTATTGGTGCTTATTTTGCCTACAAACCATTTGGGCGCAAGATAATGTCTGTCTTTACTTTGTCGGCATGCAGAAAATAGATTTTTGGAGGGGGTGGAATTGAAATGATTGCTTTTCTTTCCTCTTTCTAATGTTATAAATGAATGCAAATTCTAAATTTAATCAGCCCATAAAAGCACATAGCTAACAAAGCCCCCCACAGCTCTAACACAGATCTGAATTATATTCGATTACATCTATACAGGCTCTGCAATGCATTAAACTCCAACGAGGCCTGTGACATTTTCTTTGCATTGTTCCCGAGGGCGAGATTGAGTCTGTCCATGCATCCCAGCATGCCCCAGGGCCCTGGTGAGCGAGGGAGAAAGCGCGTTAACACGCAGCAATTTGTCTGGACAGCAGTCCTCTCTGAATTGCAGTTCATTGACAGGTACACAATGCACCAAAGGCAAGTGCTCTGACTCGATAAAAGTGAATGATGTCCTCTCCTAGATGTTCACTCTTTATAATTTCCTGTAATGGACTTTTGTATGCTTTGAGATTTGATTTAAGTTGAAGCAGTCGGTTTTAGGAGTCTGTTAACCGGTTTGCTTTTGCTCTGATTGTTTCAGAGTAATTCAAAGGTGGTGTGGAAAATTCTGCTGCCTCTCAGCTGTGTGTTTATAATCAGAGACAGAGTATATATACCAACTTTACCGCCTACTTTAAGTAGCACTTCATTCATCTTCTCTTCTTATATTTCTGATTCACATGTGGTCATTTTTATCAGAATAAAAGTGTAACGTCATCACTTGTGGGTAAGTTTACAGGTATACAGAGGAATATTGGCATTTCTTTGTCTGCAGCAGTTCGTCAGTATTGTATGCACAACAATATAAATAATTCACATCTTATATGTACAACATTTGTATTGGCATTTTGTTTGGGTACATGATTGGTGTCCTTAATTAACTACAGAAATAACTTCCATGGTATAGTTTCGACAGCTACTATACACTGATTATAATCAAAAAAATAAAAAATAAAATAACATTTAATTTAGTGAGGCTTGTGCTTATAACAAGTGAAACATCTGCCAATGAATCATGACAAAATAAAAAAAATTTCTTGAAAGTAAATATACCGTATCTTTCTTTGAGGATGTTTTGATGCTTTTATTGGATAGTAAGAAAAAGTCACTTATGCAATGTATTGAATGTATTTTCTTTTCTGTCTTGTTTTCCAGAAAAAAATATCTAAACATCTTTAAAAGGAGATAAATTGCAGGCAACATATATATATATATATATATATCTTAAATTTATTTTATTGTATTTCATGCTGCCTTTATATTTTTTCCTAACACAATTTATTGAGATTTATGCTTAAAGCAAGAAAAAACTGTAGCTCAAAGAGTAGAGAAATGGTGCTTGCAACACCCAGGTCATGGGTTTGATTCCCAGGGAATGCATGAGCTAATAAAATAAATGCAGTGTAAGTTGCTTTGGATAAAAGCATCTGTCAAATGCACAAATATATAGTATTAACATATTTTATACATATTATTAATTCAATCACAGTTTTGTTTCTCAATGAATTAGTTTTAGATATGTTTACTGTAAAATGAGATCGACTTTTTATTTCTATATTTTTATTATCTTTTATTATTTTTGCAATTTTGCAAGTTTTGAATAAAATTGTGAGTCTTGATTGAGGTAAACAAGGTTGGATGTTAATTCTGCATTGCTGTCCTCCTCGGCGAGTGATGCAGCTTTGGGTCTGTGACGAGGCTGGATAGATTCCCATGGCACAGAGAGCAGCTGCCTGGGTTTCAGGGCTCTGGATAAAACTGTTTTTCTTCCATGCCGAGAGAGCGTAATGACAGTAGGGCCCTTTGGGCCTGCCAGCCATCTGCAGGTACAGGTACACACTCTGCACCTCCAAAAATCTCTCTCTCTCTCTCTCTCTCTCTCTCTCTCTCTCTCTCTCTCTCTCTCTCTGCATCGCGCCTACTGCT
>NW_015505264.1:1154715-1205000 GCF_001515645.1 Sinocyclocheilus grahami | reverse complement strand
CTCTCTCTCTCTCTCTCTCTCTCTCTCGCTCTCTCTCTGCAGCGCTGCTCCAGCTAACTTCCTCTCCACTTTACACTTGTTGAACGTCCCCTTTCCATCTGTCCATCATGGCGCCTGCCCATAGTTTTGGCATTCATTCGGTGCATCTGCTGCCAAGGGAAGGACAGAGAGAGAAAAAGAGAGATGGTGAGAAGGAGCGCAATAGCAGGCAGTATAGGGCAGATAGCGCATGACATTGTGACAGCAGACAGAGGTCAAAGTCAGCAGGCACAGAACCAAGCAATATCATCAGTAGTGGCGCTGTGGGCCTGAACCTCAGGGGCCAGCTTCTCTGCCACTGTGCCCAAATCTCGAAATCTCTCTTTGTTTGTACTATATGTTAATTTGATGCAATTATAGTGTCAATATGGTATAAATCAGCAGCTTGTTTTTGATCTGGGCTGAATTATTTTATGGTTCTGCAAGATTCTGCATGTGTGTGGTTTACCTAAACATAGCTGTGCCGTATGAAAACTCACTAAGCCGTTGTGGGATGACCTAGATAACTGAAGCCGAAACGCTGCTCACCCACACAATAATGCCAGATCATTTATGCAGGATTGGCTCGTTTTTCCTCTTCTAATCATGGCCGTTATCTGGAAATAAAGAGCGGCTCTCATTTTCTGCACCTCACAGAAGTTCTATATTTTAATACAGATTAATCACAAACATTATAGATGCATTTGCAGGTAATGTTTATATTGAGAGTATTATGATAAAGAACAAAAAAAGGCTGCGGAAGTCGTGCCTAAATGCAGATAATTTAAATTACAGATGAAGGTAACTAATTAAAATCATTTGCATTTGAAGAGTTGAGCAGTTCAATTTATATACAGTCAAACCAAAAATTATTCAGACACCAGATATAATTTTTTATATAACTATTTATATAACAATATAACTATTGCAAAATATGTATAATTTTATTGCCATATATTTAGATTTTGTTGGTGGCTGACTAAATACTTTTTTTCCCCACTGTATATTTATATTGTAATTTTGTTGTTTTGTCACTTTTATTACTTTTCTTTTTATAAATATGTCTGTATAGTTGTTGTTGCTTTTATTTCAGCTTTAGTTTTAAACTATAGGAAAATGAGAAATATTGGCTGAAATAAAAATAGTTAATTAAAATAAGTTTAATTTTTTTCATCAATTTTTATTTTTAAATAATTCTTTATGGTTTTATGTTTTAATTATATAATACATAAATATATATTTTATATATATACACACACACCTTATTAATAAGCAGCAAATTAGGAGTTTATTGAGGGAAAAGTCATAGTTAATTGTGAATGTGATACCATGAAAATAAAATGTGTCTCCATTTATGTCAGTCCCTCACTCACATGTTCCTGTGTGCTTAAACACATAGTCATTATTTTGTGCCGCTATCATGACCCCTGCACACATGCGGCATGTGAGCTGGAGAGACGGAGGGGAGGAGGGGTGGAACATGATGGTGTCTTTCTTTCTATGCCTTTCTATGTCCTTGTCACTCCCTCTTTTCCTCTTATTCCATTTTTTCGTTCAGTTTCCCTCCAATTTTCCATCTTCCATCGTGCTCTCTTTGTCATTCATCTCCTGTTCGTTCCATACACACTGACACACAATGGATAATGAAAGGCAAATAATATCTCTGTTTGGCAAAATGCGTTCAGCCTAAACTGCACAGAATCTTCAATTAATCTCTCCTTGACTGTGTGTTTATATGCTCACCTGAAGTAGAAGATAATTTTATATAGAAGAGATCTAAAGTAATTAACTAATACATTTAAGGGGAACAATAGTGTGTACAAATACTGATACGTACCTTTGTAAAGGTATGTAAAAAATACGCAGTGCTCATGCATGTACGCCTGCATGCTTTCATGAGTGTGTGTGTTTGTGTGCTCACTGGCTCTCACAGACAGTTAATAATGTTGCATATTAATCAGGGCCCAGGCGCCCTATGGCGGATCAAAGCCTTCAGGTTGAGCTTTTCTGCCATTAATTTTCTGAGGATGTGGAAGAGGCATTTAACCCAGCTGGGGCTGCCAAATAGAGAGCAAATCGTTCAATGTCCTTCCCATTACATTCTACTAAAAACCTTAAATGCGGCTTAAAGAGATAGTTCTCCCAAAAATAAAATAAAAAATTAATTATCCTTGTCCTTCCAAACCAGTATGACCTTCCTTTGTGGAACACAAAACAAGGTGTTTAGCAGAATGTCTGAGCTGCTCCATACAATGAAAGTAAATGGAGACCAGGTGCATAAAGGACAAAATAGCTTCATAAAAGCATCATTAGTGTATTCCATATCACCCAAATGCACGTCTTCTCATTTATGTATTTATTTTTTTAGTATTATTATTTATCTCTCAAACTAGACAAGTGATTTTTGGTCTGTTTCTTGTATCTTGTACTCTGCCAAAATAATTTTAAAAAATGCCTTTAAATTCCTTTTTATATTATTTAATTCATTCATTCATTCATTCATTTACTTACTTACTTACTGACTTAAATGAGGCAAGACATTTTTGGTTTGTTTGTTGTACCTTGTAATGTTTGGTGAAGCTCTGCCAAAATAATAATAATAAATGCCTTTTAAAATGTGGTTTTCTTAAGGTGCAGCTCATTTTTAAGCATCTAAATTTGTGTTAACCATATCATATTAATATTTGTGCATACTTTAGTTACCAAAAACATGCCATTTTAAATCGCTAAACATTCATTAAGCTCTTGTTTCTTTTTGTGTTCTTATATCGTCCAGGTCCAGGTTAAGCATGACCAGGTGCAGAGAAAAGTCTTCTTGCTTCCTCTCAGCTGATTAGTGGAGCCGGTTGATTGGCGCAAATGAGGAAACTTTTATCCTGCTTGAGTATAATCTGCTTGCATCTTTATTGGCTAAAAGCAGGCGTGATGCTGGCATGACCCAGGCTGGCCCAGGTACTGTCCTCAGAAAGGGTACTGACACTAATGTCTTCTGACACACACATCCCCCATCCCCTTCCTGTTAAAGGTACACACACAGATACGCTGTGGAAAAAAATCTCCAAAGCTTATGCATGCACTTTTCAATTACACTACTTTTGTGAAAAATGTTTTTTATAATATACACCATATTAAAATGCACATTCTCAGTGAAGACGAGCAGGAACGATCAGCGCTTTGTAGCTGTCGGCTTTGGTGTAATGGCTGCCTGTTTCCTTCTCATCTTCTTTTGTCCTTAAAGGACGCTGCCTTGCCTAGCTGCACAGATCCTTGGAGCATCTTTCCTATCTGTCTGTCCCTCTCTGTGCTGCAACACAGCCTGTTATTTCAAGGAAAGTGCAACCTTTGCCTTGGGCTTTAATTATGTTCAATTTGCCAAGCCAAGCCTGAAAAATTCAGAGGGTAAAAAAGCTCTATGACCTATTTATTAATGCTGCGTTGAGTCTAAAGCTACACTGAGATCAGCACTGCATCACTCAACAATAACATCCATCTCTGGAAAACAGACTTCAATCGCGTTGTATTTCTCTCTTACAGCGGGAAGTCATTACTTTATAATAGATCACTGACCAGTTAATCATTATTAAAAGAAATGTAAAAGTTTGTAGTTAAGTGTGATTTGTGTATATCAATTTGAATTGGTGTATATTGTTGGAACTGTACATGAAATTGCAAAAATGGAAATTATATATATATTATTCAATATTTTATGTAAGAATAAATAATACTAATAAATAACAAAGTGTATATTTCTAAAATATATCTAAATTATTTATTATGTGTTATTATATAACAATATCAAACAAGGTTTTCTTTTCTCGAATGAGGTAAGTGATTTTTCTGTTTTTTCTTGTACTGTTTGGTTGAGCTCTGCTCTAAAGCGGTGGAAGAGAGAATTCTTTGTGTCGATACAGAAGGAAAAGCATGAATGATTTATGGGTCAATCTGAAGGTTTCCCCAGCAGTGCAGTCACTGCTTCAGCCCAACAGCAGGCAGAGACCCCTTCCACCCCCTGAAACGCTCCCTTCTGCAGTCATGCAAATGAGAACATTCTCCAGCCAAAGCATTTGACAGTTAGTTTTATTTTTAGAGCTTGTCCGATTTATCAATTAAGGCATGCAGTTGTTATAGTCAAAGAGAATGAAAGAGAGAGAGAGAGAGAGAGAGAATGTGGCATTAATGTCACACCCTTTGTTTATAAAAATTTAGAAATATTGATCTAGATTTATCTAAAGAGGGCATTATTATTATAGAATCTGTTGAAATATTGTTAAAAAATGGTTGGCCTGTATGCTCTGTGCCAGTCACTCAAATATTAAGTGTGCAGTGGTAGTCTGACATGTATACAGTACATGAGTGTGGCATTCATCATTTATGCGTGTGTGTGTGTGTGTGTGTGTGTGTGTGTGTGTGAAAGTCCACTGTCATTTCACCTTCCTCTCTTCTCTATTGCACACACCTCGACATCTTCACAAAAAGATGCCATATTCAGTTCATATGTGAAAATCATGAATTATGCAACCACTTAAATATTTAAATGCAGAAAAGATGCTTTTGTTTTTACAGTCACTGTTCATCCACAATGCATTTGTTCCCATACAAAAAGTATCACTGAAATTTACTGTTGGCAGGTTAGGGTGAAATTTTGCACAGTTATAATAGATGGAAAGCAAAATATCCTCTGTGTTACCCTGAAGCTCAGCGCAGAAATAGAATCCAGGCTGCAGTTTCACCCGCTCCCTTACTGAAAGCACAGAGGATTTCAAGAGCTTACATTATTTGATGCCAATAATGAATGATTTATTTGTGAATGTTTCTAACAGCAATTATCTTTGATATCTATTGGTGTTCAAATTAGTGTGTAACTCTCAGAATGACCCTGATACGACATAAATGGGGGGAAAGAGGAGCGTTCCATCTCTCTAGCCTTAATCACTCTTAATTATCATAGTTATTTTCAGCTAGGCTATTTTCATATAACCATATCATATATTTTCATATATTCTTAATTCTGAGAAGAAACTCTATAAATCAAATGATTGCTTTTGTAAGAAATTGTTTTTATTATAAACAGACACTGAAATGTCATCTCAACTTTCTCTGGGTGATACACTACCATTTAAAAGTTTTTTGTTTTTTTAAGAAATTAATACTTTTTAAATTAAAAGTAAATTGATCAAAAGTGACAGTAAAAACATTTATTATGCTACATAAGATTTCTATTTCAAATAAATGCTGTTCTTTTGAACTTTCTAATTATCATAGAATCCTTAAAAGAGAAGTATTTTCACAAAAATATTAAGCAGCACAGCTGTTTTCAACATCAATAATAAGAAATATTTCAGAATATTAGAATAATTTCTGAAGGATCATGTGACACTGAAGACTGCTGAAAATTCAACTTTGCCATCACAGAAATAAATGAGATTTTAAAAATTATTAAAATAAAAAAGTTATTTTAAATAACGTTTCACAATATAAAGTGTTTACTGTATTATTGATTAAACAAAAAAAGAAATTTTTTTACAAGTGTCTTTTAAAACAATCTTTCCAGACCCCCAAACCTTTTAAATGGTAATGGATATTCCCATTTCTACAGATATTTGGATCATATAAAGACCATTGCAAAATTACCCTCCCTAGATTTGGAGTTGCGAAAAATAAGATCAGCTTTCATAGATACAAACAAACAAATGCTAATATCCCCCAATTATTTGTGACAATAAAGACTTCTTGCATATTCATATTTGGTCTGAGACTGCTGCAACTATTAACAATTTGCATATGCATACAGTTATATAAATTGTAATGGGTCATTGTAGATGAAGCTCTGTTAGAAGTTTCTATAATATAATAAATGCATCCCTCATCTATTGTTTCCTCCCATAAGAGTTAGGCAAGACTAGTCATCCTGTTCGCCACAAGGAGATGTATGACCTCCAAAGCCCAGGTGGAGGTAATGGATCATTTTGACGATGGTGTTCAGTTTTCATCCATATTAATATGTTGACACCCTCCAATGGCTTCATTTATGGTTATTTGTGTACTTTCATTATTTTATGTAAGAATAAATAATACTAATAAATAACAAAGTGTATATTTCTAAAATATATCTAAATTATTTATTATGTGTTATTATATAACAATATCAAACAAGGTTTTCTTTTCTCGAATGAGGTAAGTGATTTTTCTGTTTTTTCTTGTACTGTTTGGTTGAGCTCTGCTCTAAAGCGGTGGAAGAGAGAATTCTTTGTGTCGATACAGAAGGAAAAGCATGAATGATTTATGGGTCAATCTGAAGGTTTCCCCAGCAGTGCAGTCACTGCTTCAGCCCAACAGCAGGCAGAGACCCCTTCCACCCCCTGAAACGCTCCCTTCTGCAGTCATGCAAATGAGAACATTCTCCAGCCAAAGCATTTGACAGTTAGTTTTATTTTTAGAGCTTGTCCGATTTATCAATTAAGGCATGCAGTTGTTATAGTCAAAGAGAATGAAAGAGAGAGAGAGAGAGAGAGAGAATGTGGCATTAATGTCACACCCTTTGTTTATAAAAATTTAGAAATATTGATCTAGATTTATCTAAAGAGGGCATTATTATTATAGAATCTGTTGAAATATTGTTAAAAAATGGTTGGCCTGTATGCTCTGTGCCAGTCACTCAAATATTAAGTGTGCAGTGGTAGTCTGACATGTATACAGTACATGAGTGTGGCATTCATCATTTATGCGTGTGTGTGTGTGTGTGTGTGTGTGTGTGTGTGTGAAAGTCCACTGTCATTTCACCTTCCTCTCTTCTCTATTGCACACACCTCGACATCTTCACAAAAAGATGCCATATTCAGTTCATATGTGAAAATCATGAATTATGCAACCACTTAAATATTTAAATGCAGAAAAGATGCTTTTGTTTTTACAGTCACTGTTCATCCACAATGCATTTGTTCCCATACAAAAAGTATCACTGAAATTTACTGTTGGCAGGTTAGGGTGAAATTTTGCACAGTTATAATAGATGGAAAGCAAAATATCCTCTGTGTTACCCTGAAGCTCAGCGCAGAAATAGAATCCAGGCTGCAGTTTCACCCGCTCCCTTACTGAAAGCACAGAGGATTTCAAGAGCTTACATTATTTGATGCCAATAATGAATGATTTATTTGTGAATGTTTCTAACAGCAATTATCTTTGATATCTATTGGTGTTCAAATTAGTGTGTAACTCTCAGAATGACCCTGATACGACATAAATGGGGGGAAAGAGGAGCGTTCCATCTCTCTAGCCTTAATCACTCTTAATTATCATAGTTATTTTCAGCTAGGTTATTTTCATATAACCATATCATATATTTTCATATATTCTTAATTCTGAGAAGAAACTCTATAAATCAAATGATTGCTTTTGTAAGAAATTGTTTTTATTATAAACAGACACTGAAATGTCATCTCAACTTTCTCTGGGTGATACACTACCATTTAAAAGTTTTTTGTTTTTTTAAGAAATTAATACTTTTTAAATTAAAAGTAAATTGATCAAAAGTGACAGTAAAAACATTTATTATGCTACATAAGATTTCTATTTCAAATAAATGCTGTTCTTTTGAACTTTCTAATTATCATAGAATCCTTAAAAGAGAAGTATTTTCACAAAAATATTAAGCAGCACAGCTGTTTTCAACATCAATAATAAGAAATATTTCAGAATATTAGAATAATTTCTGAAGGATCATGTGACACTGAAGACTGCTGAAAATTCAACTTTGCCATCACAGAAATAAATGAGATTTTAAAAATTATTAAAATAAAAAAGTTATTTTAAATAACGTTTCACAATATAAAGTGTTTACTGTATTATTGATTAAACAAAAAAAGAAATTTTTTTACAAGTGTCTTTTAAAACAATCTTTCCAGACCCCCAAACCTTTTAAATGGTAATGGATATTCCCATTTCTACAGATATTTGGATCATATAAAGACCATTGAAAAATTACCCTCCCTAGATTTGGAGTTGCGAAAAATAAGATCAGCTTTCATAGATACAAACAAACAAATGCTAATACCCCCAATTATTTGTGACAATAAAGACTTCTTGCATATTCATATTTGGTCTGAGACTGCTGCAACTATTAACAATTTGCATATGCATACAGTTATATAAATTGTAATGGGTCATTGTAGATGAAGCTCTGTTAGAAGTTTCTATAATATAATAAATGCATCCCTCATCTATTGTTTCCTCCCATAAGAGTTAGGCAAGACTAGTCATCCTGTTCGCCACAAGGAGATGTATGACCTCCAAAGCCCAGGTGGAGGTAATGGATCATTTTGACGATGGTGTTCAGTTTTCATCCATATTAATATGTTGACACCCTCCAATGGCTTCATTTATGGTTATTTGTGTACTTTCATTTGGAGGATAGAGAAATGGAGCAATTCTATATTTAAGGCTCATTACACTAGCTCCATCTCACAAGAGCTGCACCTACGATTCCAGTTAATTGGTCTGTATTGATCTCCCTGATGACGACGTATTTGATTGTGTTGTGACAGAAAATGTCACAGCGCTATAATCTTTGTTGGTGGTGGCAAAGAGCTTTCCAAATAGACTCACAACACATTTAAGGCCTATTGTGTCACAATATAAAGACCAAGTGCATCACTAATGCAATTTGACTAGCCCGTGCAATTGTGTGGAAGAAGGTAGCACATTTTCATGGGAGGAGAGAAGCTTTTAAACTGTCACCTCAACTGTCTCCCCTCCAGAGAGGAAACCTTTTAACGGAGAATGTCCTCTTGTTGGCCTAAGTTCTTAAATGGTGGAAAACAATGCCTTCCCCCCATAATAGGGTGATGGTCTTTGGTTTAATAAGCATTTGTCTAATTCTCTACAGGAAAGATGGACTGGAAGTAAGTGATGGTAAAAATGTGGTGAGTTTCTGTATCTCAGCTTGTTCTTGTAGGGATAGTATATTCGAAAAACAAGAAAATGTAATTTACTCAGCTTGATGTCATTCCAAACATGCATTTTCTTTTTTCCTCTTTTGTTATGACTGTTTTCCATGCTCTTTTTCCGAGTGATTACTATGAACAGGGAGCTATTCAAAGCTTTCAAGCTTCAAAAAGAATGCAAAAGGTAAAGGCATCATGAAAGTGGTCTATATGACTTGCACAGTATATTTGAAGACTTCAAATAGATTTGTTTGAGACTAGTGATGTGTAATTCACCAATGAATCATTCTTTGGAATTGTTTTAAATGAATCAACATGATTCTGATTGATTCATTCGTGTATTAGACTGATTGATTCAATGACTTGAATTTAAGCGTGAATATCCAGATTTATGTAACACTATTAAAGTGTAATGTGTCAATGAATCATTCTTTGGAGTTAATTTTATTTTCAGTGAATCAATTGAACCAGTACACAGATCTGTTTGATTCAATCATGAATTAGACTCATTTAGTAACAGTTCTTGAGTTCACAGTCATGAGTCAAAAGGATTGCTTTGGTGTCCTTTTTCAAGCTTCAGTCTCCGTTTATTTTAATTGCATGGAAAAGACTGTTCAAGATATTTATCAGAACTTCTCTTTTTGTGTTCCACAGAAGAAAGAAACAGAAAAAGTGAGTAAATGATGAAAGAGTTTTCATTTTGGGTGAATGATTCCTTTAAGCCTGAGGGAGATGAGATGTCAGCCATGATTCAGAGTGGCTCCTTTTATCAATTTGTTTATTTCCACTTCTTGTTTCTTGATCTCACTGGAGAATCACTGGAAAATATACAAGTGAAGTCATTCATTTTGATTTTTTTTCCATACTTAGTGCTGTATCATGAAAATAGTTGTTTTTTGTGTAATTGTGAAAAGAAATAAAATTAAATACATTTGCAAAATGCTCAAAGTTCAAGTTTGTTAATTAAAAAAAATGAAAATATTATTAGCCATGACAAAGTTGATGCGCCTACGTCTCGAGCTTCATGCATGAATAATGTATAGGAAGCCTTGGGCTATAGATTGAGTGTGAATATTCATTAATTTGTTTCCCCTATGGGAGGTAATGCATATTCAAACAAAGGCGTGCTCAAGTCCCTGTTTGTTAACTTGTCTGTCCACAGTCTGTGTGAGTAAATGACGGAATAAGTGCAGATAGTTCTCTTCAGAGGGGCTCGAGTGACTCTGTCTGTCCCTCTTAACAACTTTACAAGGACATCACGTCAACTTTGCTAGTGGGTAAATAGTTTAAACTCGGATTACTTATTTCACAGAAGGAGCCCAGCTAGCTCTTTAAGTGCTAAGTCACAGCAGCGATGGGAATCCTATTACTTGACAGGACAGAATCAGCTCTGATTGCACTGATAGGATGCAGCAGACCTGTGCTGCTCAGGTCAAGATTAATAAGCCTCAGAATAGCCAATTGGATTCAAACATGGACTGTACCAAACAAACACATTCAGTCTAACTGCACTGTGTATTCTGGACAAAAGCAATGTCCTTTCCAGTTGTAAACCATTCCGTAACACTTCTCAAGAGAGTGGGTATGTTACACTAACAGGCCGCACTGATGCCAAAAATTGATGGAGACATCAGGACCTCAATCAAAGGTTCAAGTTTTGGCTGGTTAACATAACGCTGTTAGCCCCTGCTGGTAGATATTGTAACTACATCATTTGGACCCAAAAAACAAAATTTTTTCATTGACGCCATTGAAAACAGTAGTCATGTATTCTGACCGAATTATATATTTAGCTTTTATGTAGCTTGCAAATAATGTATTAGATTGAAGTATATGCTTCGCTTGGGCTTATTTTTTTTATTTTTTTATTTTGTTTGTTTGTAAATACATTTAGCGTTAATATTTTTATTTAGCTATTTAATTTAATAACAATAATTTGTTTAGTAAGAATTCACTAGCTTTTATCCCTAATTATTACAAATTAATTATATTAATACATAATTATTTTTGTTGTTTAATTAATTATAATAAATTACAAGCTACTATTTTTAATTATTACAATAAAAAAATTATTTGTTTGTTTAATAATAATAATACTTCACTAGCTTCTATCCCTGATTATTACAATTATGAATTATAATTGTTTATTAATAATAATAATAATAATAATAGTAATTGATCATTCTAATAGATAATAATAATAATTAGATAATTCACCAGTTACTATTCCTAATTATTTCAATTTAAAATAATATTTGTTTTTAATAATAATAATAATAATAATAATAATTCACCAGCTACTCTTCCTAATTGTTACAAATAAAAATGTATATATATTTGTCTGTTTATTGATTGTTTAATTATAAATAATAATTCCTTAGCTACTACCCCATTACAATTATAAATGTATTATTTGTTTATTATTAAAAGTAGTAGAGGTAGTAATATTTGTTTTGTTTGTTTTTTTTAGTAGTATTTATATTTGAGGGCTGTATGAAATAGTTGTTGTTGTTTTTCTTCCTATTTTTCTGCTTGACTTCAGCTAACATTGAAGGGACTGTTGTCATCCTGAAGAAAGCCACATGTAAAATGTGAATTTTTGTAAGGTCAAATTTTGAACTCAAAGATATCACACTAATCTACTGAAAAGTCATAAATGATTTACCCCTCCACCTCACATCCTGCTCTGCAAGCGTTTCATTCACACTGGTTCCAGCACCTCTCACTTCCCAATTCTGAAACGCTACTGAGGACAAATTGCTTTTGTTTAGATGTTGATTTGCGCAGCGTTCATCAGCGCCCGTGAGCTGTGCCTGCCCTCGGAGTGAGGGTGGGGTACTGAATGGACCAAGATGAATGACTCATTAGCTGTAGATTGATCACAGGCTGTGGGCCCACACGGACATTTCACTCATTAATATTCCAATTTAATTATTCTGCCGGCTCGGCACGCATGTTGACTTTGTAGCCCTAATTGACACGTCACTATATGATATATGAATTATAATAATGAACGTCATTTTGGTTTTAATAGTTTGTGTGTTGTGCACAAGCGTGTGTGTGTGTTCAAGTGCATTCATGCACTGAGGATTCTTACATACACTGTAAAAAATTACCGTGAATTTAACGGTAAAAGACTGTAAAAATGCTACAGTAAAAACCTGTTAAATGGTTAACGGTAAATTCCCCTACTATATACGGTGAAAAACTGTATTGGACATTACATGTATTGGACATTAATTTTACGGTAGTATATCGTTTTTTGAATTGAAAAAGACTGTATAATTTACAGTGAATAACCGTAAATTGACATTCCCAGAATTCCCTGCGTTACATTTCAAATTTGATGTTTTTTTGTTGAAATAACTATGTTTCTTCTTAGTTTTTTCTTATCCGTTTTGTATATTAGGGTTGTGTGTTACACCTAATGTTGTTAAATGAATGTTTATTGCATTATTCAGTTTCATGTATGTTACCATGGTGTTTAGCGTTTGTGTGAATGACACTGTGCACCTTCTATATATGTTATTATTTAAAAGCTGCTTGTGATGGGCTTTGGTTCATCATGTGACTTTCTCATCTCCGCGTGCATTTGGTGGTTATCAGTGTATTACAAAGGTACAAAACAGATTTCAGTACTTCAATAGGTTGATATATTAACATTATATGAGTTAATGAAATTACGGTATTTGACTGTAAATTTAATTTAAAACCGTAAAACCTAAAACGTTGCTACTGTATTTTTTACGGTAAAATTCCGGCAACCACAGCTGCCGTTTTTTTACCGTAAATTTTTTTACAGTGTACTAAACACTCTGGCATTTATCAATACAGTCTAATCTGTCTGTTACTGTCTCAAACACTTTGACCCAAAGGTCATCAGCAGTTCTATATTAAGTGCCATTGAAAATGTAGATAGAATTACAAGTTTAAACTCTGAATGAGCTAATTCTGTATGTGGGCAAACACTCAATGCAGCAGGATGGACCCAGATAGCCTGTGGGCTTTGGTGGGTTGTGCTTGAGATAAAACCAGTGTGTGTTTTGTCATTGTTAACGCTTCTTGTTCTGAAGGGTGTCTGTGGAGTCATATGTCATTGCAGGGTTGGTAAATAGACAAATAGTCTTGTTTCTGCTTCTCTGCTTGTTACCTATGGAAGCACGTTTCCATAATGGAATTGAATTTTTTTTGGTTACACTTTATTTTGATAGTCCACTTTAGACATTCTACTAACTATAAGCAACTTTGTAACTACATGTCAACTACATGTCAACTAATTCTCATTAATTTGCAACTACATGTCTACTAACTCTCAGAGTAGACTGTTAGGGTAGGTTTAGGGTTAGTAGAATAAGTTGACAAAGAAAGTGTTAGAAGATATTAAGCAGATAGTCTACTAATACTCTACTAACTGCTAGTTGACATGTAGTTGCAAAGTTACTTACTGTTAATAGAATGTCTAAAGTGGACTATCGAAATAAAGTGTTACCTTTTTTTTTTGATAATTGCAGATTTTATATCACAATTTGGACTTTTCTTTTCAGAATTCTGAGTTTATATCTCATCATACTATATTTATAGCTCACAATTCTGAGTTTATTTTTTGCTGTTCTGACTTTTTTCTATAGTATTTGCCACTTTTTACCTCACAATTCAGACTTTTCTTATTAGAATTGTCTTGCAGTTTTGAGTTTATGCCTCACAATTCTGACTTTTTTTTGTAATTGACACTTTTTATCCTAAAATTCTGACTTTAAGAGTTCATATCTCACAATCCAAATTGTACCTCTCAGAAATGCATGTTTGTATAACACAATTGTGCATTTATCTCTCGCAGCTCTGACTTTTTCCTCCAAATTCTGGGTGTACATCTTGCAGTTCTGGTTTTTTTTCATAATAAAAAAGGTGACTATGACTTTATATCTCACATTTTCCCCCTCAATATTCTGCATTTATATCTCACAATTCTGTATTCATATCTCACACTTCTGCACAATTTATTCCCAATTTATATTTAGAAAAAGTAAAATGGAAAAAATTGTGAATTTTGAGAAATAAACCCACAATTCAGGGGAAAGAAAGTCCAAATTACAAAACCAAAAGTCGCAATTGCCTTTTTTCTCTCTCTATCTTATGGTGGAAACAAGCTTCCATAGTTACCTCTACTGGAACTGGAGAGAAGAGGAACTTATTTTCCTCTTCCAACCTGAGCAACATGACAAATTACACATGCATTTACACCAGTCTCTATTTTATTTCACTATTCCATCCAATCTGATCTGTAAACCGGTTATTTATCAATGCATAGCTGCTGATATCCCTGATAGGCTGCTAGTGCGAGAGATGAATCAAAACTGGTGCATCAGCATGTCTTAATCTCAAAGGGCATAATCTGGGATTATTCCTCATGTGGACACAGATCAGTTTTGGTTCATGTGCAATATTGGTGCAACTTGCACATGCTTATGGATACAAGTGTGTGTGTGTGTGTGTGTGTGTAATTTTTTTGTGTATTTGTCGAAATGCACCCGTGCATGTATAAGTATATATACACACGTGCATGGTACCAGAGCTGTCGTCGGGATGTGGGAGTGTGGGTGGAGTGGATTGTGATTGGTTGGTTTTTGGAGTAAGCCTCTGTGTTGCCGGATCTAAGAAACAGCTCAGATAGGCTATAAATGATTATACACGACAGAGCTCAAGAGGCACGTTTTTGACAAAAGACCTCCAGGATGTTCAGACCTGAGTAATAAATGAGTCAGTTGTAGGAAATTCTTTGAAACGTTCATGCTATAAATGGGTGCATTATTCAGTTTTATAAGGTTTGGGAGATTTTTAAAGGAAATGTTTGAGATTATAAACATTCCATTTTATAAAAATTTAGCAATCTTAGTGTTAGTGTTTCAGCAAATATCCAATTTCAGTTATCAATTGCTGATATACTGTATAATCAATTTATATATTTGAAAATATTTAATGCATATACTGTATATTCATTTATAGCATCTGAACAAAACAAACAAAACATTTACATATCCAGTGTACTGGATAATAGGCCTGGTTTTATAACACTAGGTTTCTTGTTTCTAGGCTAAAATGACTTGCTTTTAGATTCTAGAGTAATTGTATTGTGGTTGATTTAGTAGGTTGTTGACAAAGAAATATCTATTTGTCAGTTCAGACAATCAGAGACAGTAAGCTGTGTTGTACAGTATCTGAGGTAATATTATGTTTCCTACAGTAATGTTGTCCTCCCTCCCTGTGCCACATGGCCGAACCCTAATCCAGAGGTCAAGGGTCAGGCTGGAATGGCAGCCCATCCAGTCTCAGCAGCTTAAAGGACAGATGGGTGCTGGCTGTCTCATTATCTGACCTGGGTTCCACCTACTGTCCAGCAGGTCTGGATCAGAGCAGATATACTCATGGGTGTGCATAGATAAACTACCATCCATTTCCAATGGATTTTACCCTTTGCATTATAAGCTTCAATAAGAATTTAGCTTACTGGTTGGAACATTTAAACACCACTGATAACAGGAAACAAAAGTAGAAGAAAAGCCTGTGCTCTTAATTTATTAATTAATTTATTTCATTTTAATTTAATTAAATCACTGAATGCAATTCAATATATATTATTGTTAATAATGCAGCATCGTATGTCTACAGCATTCATCAGTGGTTGCGTAACTCTCATTTCAAGCACTGCTGGCTGCATTATCTCCTTCCTTTCGCTTTTTCCTGTTTTTTAGCGCCTTGGATTACATTTCCAGCAGTGTTTGTTTTAATAAGTTGTTCTCAGACGGACTCCGAGGTTAATGCAGAGCAGAGGTAGCTCTTGCCTGTAGGCACAGCATAAATGAGATTGAACGCTGAATGTCTGTGTGTAGGACTGTACCCACAGCTCTTAATTTGCTCAGGTTTTGCTCCAGGGACTTCATGTGCCGTGAGACTGCAATTTCCAGCCCGATATAAGCCTCTCGGCTCTTTTGACCAGTTTCTTTACTGCTGTCATACTTATTTACAAGTGTAGATTTTCAACGTACATGATCACAAGTCACTACTGGTGCAGTTTGTGGATGGTTTAGTACACACTAGTACAGTTTTTTAGTGGTGCTAAAAATTATGGGATCATTGATTTGCAGTACTGTAGTAGAGTATTAGTAATGTAATATCACGAAAACATAATTGCTATAGCACTTTATACGGTACAGATTGTGTCAAAGCAGTGCTAAACAGGGAAATAACAATCAACTATGGAAATGTAATATATGGGAATGTTATGTATGTATGTGAATATATGATATATGGATTGCATCCATGTTGATACAGCAATTGCTCTTATAAGGCGAAACTCAAAGCACAGATTGAGTTCAGATTGCTTTTATTTATTAATACTCTGAAAGTGAGTAATGTTCGATAAATACTCAGCTGCTAAAAACAACAACACTGCATTTTTAATTAACCTTGTTTTTAATGTGTAAATAACAAAATTATTTAATCATAAACTGGCACTTTTATTGTATTTATATAACAATTTGCAAATAGATGCCATATGTCTAAGCTACAGTAAATAATGAATCTAGTAGCTAAACAAACAATGGCCAATTACTGTTTTTTTTTACTTGTTGTGCCAATACTCTGTGTTGTATTTTTTGTATGCATTTTTAATTGAATTTTGATTATATGCATGTCTGATATGAAAGGAAGGATTGCTCTGCATTTCACTTTAAATGTTCGCTGCATTTAGCCGTAATCTGCCATCCCTTTCCAACACGAATGTGGTATTAAACTAGTCCCATTCAAAAGAATTTAATGCACCGTAATCTGCTTTCCAAACCCAGATTAGATATTCACATCAGAACAAATCAGCAGGACGACACAGTGCACAAGCCACAGGCTTTGAGTATATAATTTTTTTTCAGCATTATTCTGGTTGGTTGCAGGAGAGAGAGGTAATGGGCTCTAGTGCTGGATGTGTTTTAACACACACACACAAGATTATTCCGGAGAGCTGCCAGAATGAATATTAAAACATTTTCAGATTGTACATGTCCAATGCCTTATTACTCCCATTCTACGGCGTTAGTCATAAAACTAGCCTAAATGGAAGGTGACATAATACGGAGCTGAAATTGAATAAAATAATGAACACACAATTTAAGATATCAGCGACATCGCTGGATCAAATGGAGACCATGCCATTTAGGGCATGTGTGTGAAATAAGAACAGTTTACTTATTTATGACGCAGATGTCTGAACGTGATCCGTGACATTGTTATAATGACCAATGACAGAGCACCTTTGACACTGTCAGCGGGTGAATATGTGAGTGTTTGTACACAGATGAGTGTGTATGTATTGTGCTTGTTTGTGTGCTGCTGTGCAGTCAGGGAGCAGGTGAGAAAGGTGATGCCGGGGGGGAGCGTAACGATCAGGATGGGCTGTTTTTCAGTCAGGCCTGTCAGACCTGCAGCTCAGCAGCCTGTCAATGCCAACGCAAAGCTGAGAGACTGGAATACATTTCATCCCTGGCCTCCTACAGGTCAGCAATGACAGGCCTGTTCTTCAATTACCAAGCATCACTGCTTTCTCTTTCTCTGTCACACACAAATACACACACCTGTGCACATGCATGTGTCCCAGTGGTGTGTCAGGATGTATGTATGTATGTGGTTTAACCGCAAGTATTTTATGTGTGCATATGTGTATATGGGTGTTTCCTGTGGACTTGTGGACCTTTCACACACTAACTAGTGCTAACTATATCTGACATTAGATATAGGCTATACTCTGTAAAAAAAAAAGGATTTTTCATACATGTAAATAAAACAAACTTTTTTTGGAGTAGGTTTTACAAGAAGATACTATTTCATTTTTTCCACTTCAAAATGTCATGTTCAGTGTGTTACTTGCAGTTTCTTTGCCATTGTTTGTGAATTAGTTATTAGTAGAAAAAACAAATTTTTTCATGTGTATGATAGGAGATTTCTGTCATTTTTGTTATTTTTCAAACCAACAAATGCCATTTTCAAATTAAGTATTGTGTTCAACAGAATTTTGTGGTGTAGATTACATTTTTGGAATAAAATGCCTGCCTCCAGTAGGTTTTACAAGAAGATACTATTTCATTTTTTCCACTTCAAAATGTCATGTTCAGTGTGTTACTTGCAGTTTCTTTGCCATTGTTTGTGAATTAGTTATTAGTAGAAAAAACAAATTTTTTCATGTGTATGATAGGAGATTTCTGTCATTTTTGTTATTTTTCAAACCAACAAATGCCATTTACTTTCCATTTCAAATTAAGTATTGTGTTCAACAGAATTTTGTGGTGTAGATTACATTTTTGGAATAAAATGCCTGCCTCATTTGTCTTACCAAAGCTAATTTCAGCTAGAACTTTATGTACCGTAAATGCAGTTAAATAACATTTGTACACATTTTGCGTGTAAAAAGCTGTAATTGTGTCATATTATGCAAAAAAAAGAATTGTTAAAATTGTTATTTGCAAATGATGCAAAGAATATTCTGTTGATATATACTGATTTTTTTTTTTCTTTATGCATCACGTGTCTCATGTCTCTTTTTCTGACACTGTAAACAAGCAAACTAATATTTGAATTTTGGGTGAAATTTGTGCTATGTGTAAATAATATAATATATTGTTTGTGAATTAGTTATTAGTAGAAAAAACAAATTTTTTCATGTGTATGATAGGAGATTTCTGTCATTTTTGTTATTTTTCAAACCAACAAATGCCATTTACTTTCCATTTCAAATTAAGTATTGTGTTCAACAGAATTTTGTGGTGTAGATTACATTTTTGGAATAAAATGCCTGCCTCCTTTGTCTTACCAAAGCTAATTTCAGCTAGAACTTTATGTACCGTAAATGCAGTTAAATAACATTTGTACACATTTTGCGTGTAAAAAGCTGTAATTGTGTCATATTATGCAAAAAAAAGAATTGTTAAAATTGTTATTTGCAAATGATGCAAAGAATATTCTGTTGATATATACTGATTTTTTTTTTCTTTATGCATCACGTGTCTCATGTCTCTTTTTCTGACACTGTAAACAAGCAAACTAATATTTGAATTTTGGGTGAAATTTGTGCTATGCGTAAATAATATAATATTTTAATACATTTAGTTAAATCAATGTTTATTTAAAAATGTAATATTTATTTTTTATTGAGACAAGGGTAAAACATTACAATTAATGCATAAATGTCTCATGTTTAAAAACCTAAAAATAAATGTATTCAAAGAAACACACAGACTTATTTGTACATGTGTGCATTTGTAAGTTTTCAGTATGAATGTAATGAATCACTGCATATTGTGTGATATTTAAGTATGTAGGTGGCATAATTATTTTTTGCTAAATCTCAACACCATCATGCCTGATTCTTGACAAAGCATCATTGTCTCATATAGATAACCTGTAGCTTTGCATATGCACACAAATGGGGGTTATCTAATAATCAAAGGCTGAACCGAGAGCCATGCATTTTAATGGGACCTCTAGGAGAACAGACACATGGCCTTACAATAGAATAGATTTAGGATAAGTCAATACAATAGCAGATTGACCAGCTGGAGCCTGTACTCTCTGACCTGGGTCAGCAACCATCATAGATCCAATTCCATGCCCTCTTATTTAATTACATGCTCCTTTTAAAATTGGAAACAGCTCATTTTGGCATAATTTTCAGTAATGATTGTCCATTTACCCTCTTTTCCTTTGTGTTATATTCAAATTCATTATAGTAAGTTTAAATAATTTTTAATGCACAATGGTCACAATTCTATAGAAGCCTATTTCTGTGATGAGATAAGGTAATTGGTTTTTATCTCAGAATTAGGACTTTTCTCCCTCAGAATTCTGAGTTTATATCTCACAAATCTGACTTTTTTCTCATAATTTTTTTTATATTTTTCTCATAATTTTTTTATTGTTTACTGTGACTTTTTATCTCACAATTCATAATTTTTCTTGCTATTCTGAGTTTATATCCCACAACTCATACTTTGTCTCGCAATTCTGACTTTTTTCCTCACGATTCTGACTTTTTCAAGATATCAGGTGTGAATCAGAATTGCGACATATAAACGAAAAAAGTCAGAATTGTGTGATAAAAAAAAATCACAATTATCTTCTTTATTTTTATTTTTTTTATCAGGGAACTATACATTAAACAAATGAAACATCATTTGAGTTAAACATGAATGATCTTGTCATTTCAAAGCTTAAAACAGAGTTGAGATGTAAATTGTCAGTTGACCCATAATGTTAATTATGTCATCATTTAGTCTTCCTCGAGTCTTTCAAAAGATATATGACTTAGTTTCATTCATAAGTTGCATACTATGTTAACACTATGTTTTTGTCATGGTGTGAAGTGATTCAACCTGAAGTTGTTAACTGAAGTTGTTGCTCTTTGCTTTCAAACCCTTTTCAGAGAGATTTGTGTAGCCTTAAGCTAACCGTGATGTCAGATATAAAGGACCTTCATGTTTCTCTGTGGCTGAAGTAACCAAACAGTTCTGGATAGACGGTAATAGACATGCTTACCATTAACTGAGAGATGGACTCAACAAAACACAGGCCTCGGAGGTTTGAATCTGTGGGCATCTATTGTTAGCTTTGAATGCCTGGCTGCCATCCCATAATATCTTGAGAGCTCTTTGTTCGCTCAAGCCTGTCACCAGCCGTTTTCCCTCACATTCTCTATAAGCTGCTTTTGCCTGATAGGCAGTTTGTTGTGGATTTCCCTCTGATATCTTCTGAAATGGGCCAATTGGTTGACAATTTCAAACATTAACTGAACTACGTTTTTCAGTATAGTGCGACAGTCACAGTAGCACAGCTGTTATAAAAAAACTTTGATAAGTGGTAAAACACAATTTGTATTAGTTATTTGTCATTCATTCTATGAATATGGGATATTTTTTCCTTAACATATTTATAGTATCTATATGTTAAAAAATCTATTAAATTATATTATTTTTAGTCTGTGTGTGTGTGTGTGTGCATGTTTATGTGGTTTATGAGGACACACATTTGTATAATAACATGGGTATGACATAGGTATTACAATGAGAAGGTGATTTATGAGGACATTTTCAGTGTCCCCATAATTCAAAATGCTTATAAATAATTCAGAATGAGTTTTTTTGAAAATCTAAAAATGCAGAAAGTTTCCTGTAAGGGGTAGGTTTAGGGGTAGGGTTGGTGTAGGGCAGGAGTAGGCAAGTTCGGTCCTAGAGAGCCCCAGTCCTGCAGAGGTCAGATCCAACCCTAATCAAACACACCTGAACAAGCTAATCAATGTCTTCAGGATTACTAAGGCTATAGGCAGGTGAGTTTTTTTTCAGGGTTGGAGCTGAACTCTGCAGGACTGCGGCTCTCTAGGACTGAACTTGCCTACCCCTGGTGTAGGGCAATAGAAAATACGGTTTGTACAGTATAAAAACCATTATGCCTATGGAGAGTCCCCATAAACCATAAAAACAAACCTGTGTGTGTGTGTGTGTGTGTGTGTGATTTTTTTTATATTTTTAATTAATATTTAAATTCCTAATTATTAAAAAAATAATAAATAAAAATAAATATATATTTCAATATATTTAAAAAATGTAATTTATTCCTGTGAAGGCAAAGCTGAATTTTCAGCATCATTACGCCAGTCTTCAGTGTCACATGATCCTTCAGAAATCATTCTAATATGCTGAGTTGGTGCTCAAGAAACATTTCTTATTATCATAAGGAAAGCAGTTATTCTGCTTTATATATTTATGGAAACCATAATATATATTGTTCAGGATTCTTTGGTAAATTTCTATTTCTTTTATTTTAAATAAATCGTTTGTAGCATTATCAATGTCTTTAATATCACAACTGAATGCATTCTTGCTGAATAAATATAAAATAATTTTTTTAAATCTTACTGAATCTATATAGCATACCACTGGATAGCATACAATGAAATTATTGTAATAAACTTTTTTTTAACAATTTTTGAGCATACATGGTCACTATAATATATTTGCTAGCCAAAGAGGTGGAGCTCTCCATACCTGTATGCAGCAGCAAATTCCCATTTCTCTAAGAATTATGTCCTGTGTCTCAGAGGCTCCAAATCAATAACCGAACCACTGATGGAATTTGCAGCATGAGTGCGTGCAGAACTCAGGCCTAGTTCTGGTCAGCCTGGCATGCTTTCTTATTCGACACTTTTTATTTGACTTTTCAATGCAAGAGGGATTGCATTTTTCATTATTATTCTTTTTTTTTTTTAGGCTCCAAATCAATAACCGAACCACTGATGGAATTTGCAGCATGAGTGCGTGCAGAACTCAGGCCTAGTTCTGGTCAGCCTGGCATGCTTTCTTATTCGACACTTTTTATTTGACTTTTCAATGCAAGAGGGATTGCATTTTTCATTATTATTCTTTTTTTTTTTTTTTCAATCTAGTTCCCCCAGGCTGAAAGAGACTGATATATTTTGTACAACCGTGGCAGACCCTTTTCATAAGGTTTCATAAAACAGTGACACTGAGGCAAGTGAATCCATGAGACCCTCCGTAAGAGCATTGTGCACCTAATTCATACTGATGGATCCAGGTCACAGTGAGACGGCCTGACGGGTCTGTTCCTGACCTTGACTTCAAATCTGGGATTGTAGGAATACAAATTTTGAATTCTGAGAAGCTGCGGCTGGATATTGATTCCTGTGAAAAAACGGTTCAAGAAATCACCAGATTAAATGCAATTCATATTGCTCATCAATCTTCAAAGCAAACTTCATTTTCTTTTTGAAATGACTACATTCAGTTCCCATGTTTCATTTACTTCCTTTGCCTTTTAAACAAATTACACTTAAAGTAATATTTCACCCAAAAATGAACATTTGCTAAAGATTTACCAACCTTCAGGTCATCGAAGATGTAGATTAGTTTGTTTCTTCATTGGAACAGATTTGGATAAATTTAGCATTACATCACTTGCTCACCTTTGCAGTGAATGGGTGCCGTCAGAATGAGAGTCCAAATAGCTTATAAAAACCTCACAATACTCCACAAGTCATCCACACGGCTCCAGTTCATCAATTAATGTCTTGTGAAGTGAAAAGCTATGTGTTCATAAGGAAAAAAAGAAATGAAATTTGTCTTCAAAACTAATTTTGGAATATTTTTGTTTTCTAACTGTATTGGATCTGTGCATATTTCTCTCACAATTCAGACTAAACAACTTCTTTACTGGAGAAAGCAATGTTATCGATAGAGGAGCTGGAAGCAACTGTTTTTTATTAGTGGTTTGGCCACTCATTCTGACAGCACCCATTCACTGCAGAGGATCCATCGGTGAGCAAGTGATGTAATGTTAAATTTCTCTAAGTCTGTTCTGATGAAGAAGCAAACTCATTAACATCTTGAATGGTCAGAGAATAAGTACATTTTCATTTTGGGGTGAACTATTCCTTGAAATATGTAATTATTCTTTTGAAATAATTAGTATTAAATTGTATTGTGTTTGTTATTTCCTTACATATTAGTACATTTTGGCAGGACGTCATGTCTTGGCCAAGGTGAACTTACCTCTGTCCCAGTATCCTGGCTAAAGAAAAACACATTCTCTTAAAGTGGCAGTAGAAGAATTGAAATACTGGAATAACTCCTGCAAAACAGAATTAATCTAGTCCAAACACTCTTTTATTTTCTAGACTTGTCATCCTGGACTGCACTGTGTGGCATGTTGGAGAAAGAGAGAGAAACACTGTTTTAAACAGATTAAGCTTGGCTACAGTCCCAAGATGAAGTGCAGTACTTGTGTTTTGTGCATGGCTTATCCTAAATCTCATCCATGGAAATAATCCGCTTTTAAAAGCAGGAAACAAATCAGCTACAGTAAGGACATAAGTCAGTGTCATTAGAGAGTGATTAAATATTCTATGTAGTGCGCTGCTGAGATTTTGCATGCGTTTTGGTGTGTGTGTGTGTGTGTGTGTGTGTGTGGTCCAGTTGGGAGAATTGGGACGCATGCGCTGAACTCTTCTTCATAGAACAGGAGTCATGGCCTGCCACCCAACTGCCTGTTTTCTCTTAAACTAAATATCACACGTAAAGGCACAATCATAACACACACTCATAATGTACATGCTGCCTCTATATAATAATATAGCAGCCTTGACTACAAGAGTCCCATTTGTCCAAGACAATATTCTAAGTCCCCCATGTAGGAAAGATATTTCCTCTGGTACTTCTGGCTGTAATGATGACAAAGCCGCTGTAGTTTTCAAACTATAGTTTAAATTTATTTAAAGTAAAACCTTTTATTTTTATTTATTTTTAACATTTTATAATATTTTTGTATTTTATTTTTAGTTATTTTTCTTTTGTCATAGAAATCATTTTGTACTGTTAATATATAAAAATATATTAAAATAAATTAAATCCATGATTCCATAAGTTTATTTTCTTCAATAAAAACAACAGTTGTTCTGAGAACAAATTAAATATTGTACATTTTGATTGATGTTTTTATAGTGTTTTTATATCTGATCATATAATATTGTATATTGTCACATAGTTTTTCTGCAGTAAGTAATGTGGTACATGTATCAGAATCCTAGCAGTTGCACAGGCAAAAAAATTTAAATAAATAAAAAACAGTAGGCCTCATTTGTTTATTTAGTATTTTTTTTAAAGAAACGTATACTTTTATTCAGCAATGATGCCTTAAATTGATCAAAAATAACAGTAAAGTCATCTACATTGTTCATTAAAAATATATATTTCAAATACATTTTGTTGTTTTAAATTTTCTATTCATCAAAATAATCCTAAAAAAAGGCACACAAAAAAATCCACAAAACAATGTAGGCAGCACAACTGTTTTTAACACTGATAATCATAAGAAATTTTTATGATTGAGCACCAAAGTATAATGATTTCTGAAGGATACTGAAGACTGTAGTAATGGCTACTGAAAATTCAGTTTTATTTTCACATTTTTAAATTATATTAAAACAGTTGTTTTAAATTACAGTAATATTTCACAATATTCCTGTTTTTACTATATTTTTTAAATGTAAATGCAGCCTTATTAAGCATTAGAGACTTCTTTCAAAAACATTACTAACATTGGTGTACATCTGCTATTTTAAGACTATGATCATAATAGTTTATGGAACATTTTCTGATATTATAATTTTATTAAATTATCATTTCAAATTCATTTTATTTTGCACGCATTATGCAAAGCTTTAGAAGTAGCAAATGCTTTTATAAATAACGGTGCTATTTAATAAGTACATATGCTTTCAGACAGTGAGGATTTACTTCTTTTATCTACTTTTATCTTAATAATGAAGTGATTTCCTTGGTCGTGTGTGTGTGTGTGTGTGTGTGCATGTTTATGTGGTTTATGAGGACACACATTTGTATAATAACACGGGTATGACATAGGTATTATAACGAGAAGGTGATTTATGAGGACATTTTCAGTGTCCCCGTAATTCAAAAGGCTTATAAATAATTCAGAATGAGTTTTTTTGAAAATCTAAAAATGCAGAAAGTTTCCTGTGAGGGGTAGGTTTAAGGGTAGGGTTGGTGTAGGGCAATAGAAAATATGGTTTGGACAGTATAAAAACCATTAAACCATTACACCTATGGAGAGTCCCCATAAACCATAAAAACAAACCTGTGTGTGTGTGTGTTAGAGAGAGAGAGAGAGAGAGAGAGAGAGATCAGCTGGTATGGTTTTGCAGAGGGTCTAAGGGCCATGGTACGAGCAGCAGGGTTTTAAATTATTTATCAAAGGCCTCAGAGAAGTCACTGCAGTGGTTCATTTCTCTTTCTGCCTCTCGTTCGTTCTCCTTTTCACTCAAGCGTAAATATCTAACAAGGAAAAGATGAACAGCATCACACTCAAGATCATGCACACCATCCGACCAGATTTTAATGACACAGATCGATGTCTTTCATTAATTACATTACTCCACTGCAGCACGTCTGCGCTATACAGTAGGACGGCGCAGTGAAGAACAGATTGATAAGACTCTGGTTGGCTTTGTCCATGTCAGCTGCTGCCACACTTACCTTGATTGGATTTCGATACAGCCTGTTTTAAAACGAGCCAGGACTAATTATTTCCGTGGAGTTGACTCCATTTCATTCCATGCTCGCTAGATTAAATGTAAGAAATGCCATAATGCAATTTTAGCCCATTGAGTGCTGGGGATTTAATTGCATTAGGCTCAAGCGTTTGCACACAGATGCATGCATGCATCCGCTGTGGAGCAGCAGGTGGTGTTTTTGCATGTGCCAGCACTCAGTCAGATTAGCTGTAATCTCATCCATCCACCGTAATGCACACAATAGCATAGCATATGCCCTGTAGGCCGACTGTCTGGTCTGTTTCGGGATTTTTCCGCTGAAGATTTTGTCCTCTATGGAAGAAAGACATGCCTGCACAAATACGTCTAACCAAGGACATGATCTTCACCCTCACTCATGTACAGCAGGGTGATTGGAAACTGAAGGATGGAGACCTTGGCAGGGAGGTTGGTTTGGTGATCTAAGGCAGGCTATTGAGACGGGAAGTAATTACAGACTGTGTACAGCTTCTTTAGATTGGAAAACAGTTTTTTTTTCCTGCCTTCAATATAGCTCTAAAAATTTACTTTTTTGTATCACTGATCTTTGAGTATTCACATGTAAAGGATGTATCAAGGTAATACTACCATTTAGATGTAATTTTGATAAGGTGTGACGCACATAGAGTTAGAACATGAAATGTGTCCTGTGAGGCCATCCGGGAAATCTGAAATGGGCCAATCTCTCTCGGTGTGCCATCTTTCTGCCTTCTTCCTGTGGGATGTGATATTCGGCTATGTGTGCAGCCTGCTAATGGAGTTGATTTAGAGCTACTGTGTATATGTGGATTATATGTTTGTTAAAGCAGTTGTAATTTCCATTTTCAACCAGTCTCACTGCGCATATACATATACATATACATACACTACCGGTCAAAAATTTGGAATAATTAAAAAATGTTTCTCTTTCATAATCTTTTAAATCTCACTCACATAATCTCTCACTCAAATAATCAGTAATAAACAGTAATATTGTGAAATATTATTACAATTTAAAATAACTGTCTCTATTTAAATATATCTTAAAATGTAATTTATTCATGTGCTGCAATGTTGACTTTTCAACAGCCATTACTCCAGTGTTCAGTGTCACATGACCCTTCCAAAATCCTTCTAGGATTAGCTGATTTGATGCTTAACTTTGCTCAATTAGTAATAATGGTTCCTGTTAATATCAATATTGAAAAATATTGTTTAATACTTTTGTGGAATTGTTATAAATTTTTTCAGGATTCTTTGATGAATAGAAAGTTTAAAAGAACATTGAAACAGATTTTTTTTGTAACATTTTAAGTCACTTTTGTTAAAATGAATGCATCCTTGCTGAAGAAAAGTATGATTTATTTTACAAAAAAAAAAAAAAGACTTGCTTGCTTGTGCCAAACCTTTGAACGATATTGTATTATAATTTCCACAAAATATTAAGCAGCAAAAAAAAACGTAATTATTCCAAACTGTTGGCTAGTGTGTGTATATAATATTATATATATTACATTTTATTATTTTTTTCTTCTTATCAACATGATCTTATGATCTTATGAGAGTTACCCATAAACATTTCTTAATATTTAATTATATATAGGTCAATGAAATGTTATTTTATTTTATTATTGTTTTCTATACAATGAAAGTCATTGTGTCCATTGTAGTTTTGAATTTGTTGTGGACTTAAGCAAAATTAAATCAGTGATTTTAGCACATGTCTTTGCTTCCAAGCTGACGCCTGTAACTTTAAGCTGCACACTCAGTACAACAAGCTTTTAGGAATTCTGCTGATGAATTCAATCAGTGGAGATCCAACAAATGGTGTTACAAGCCAACTGTGTGCTTTGACTCTGGAGTGAGTGAATTTGCTCTTTGAGTCATGGCATCCACTGCTGCAACCCCATTGAAAGGCAGAAGGCAGACCCCAGTATTATACTCTGCCCCATGCCTCAAGAATGGTCCTGTCAGGCTGTCGCCAATTACTGGGACAAGTGCCCAAAAGTAAACCAAACACGCTTATCCGACTTCCAGCAGACCCTACAAAGAACCAATTGACTAACCAAGTCTCCATTAATTCTCCAGCCAATTTGTAAACATAATGGGCCTTAACTTTGACACCCACGGGCCACTAACATCTTAAGCCTCAGAATTGTGAGATTTTACCCGATTAAGTGGAGGGAACATGTCTGGCACGTGTGCACTAGGCCAACAGTGCAACCTTAATTAAAGCCAAAGGCCACAAACCCACACACTCCCATCATGCATCATTCATGCAGAAGGTGGAACAGAGATGATTTTTTTGGTGCTTATTTTGGCCTTTAACTGAACAGAAGGTCTTTAGGGATCAAAACGATGCATTGTTTTTGTAATCAGTTGTATTTAACAAAGAATGAATCAGTTTAGTTAATCAACACAGTTAATTCCAGTGCAAGTGAATGAGAGGAAGAAAACAGAGTCAACAAGACTGCATTCTAACACTTTTTTATTTTAAATATAAATCAGAATTTTATTCCTGTCTACTATCCGCAAATGAACAGAATTCCCATAATTGCACACCCTTTAATGAAAAGAAGTAAAATAATGCTTAATCAACATTGGTTTAGTAAAACTGACAAAATTCCACTGATAATAAGTCAACCAAATTTAGAGCAGATGTTTCAATAAGGTCATTTGCCTCTAATAATTAATATTTGTGCTCATAATTTTACTACTGAGAAAATGTTCCAGCACTGTTTCTTGATCTCCTTTTGCCACATTCTTCTCCTCTACATTCATCCTGGTTTTGCTGTATTTAATACAACATTTAGTTATATTTGAGGTCAACATGATTTTCTGTTTGCACATTTTTTATTTTACATCCACGGTGTGACAAACAGGATATTCAACAAGCAAAAGTGAAGGGTGGGATTTGATTGGGTCTTAAAAAAGGGCGTTACATTCCAGTTTGCTAAAACGATGTTTAAACAGCTATTGGTTAACATCATCCATTCACAATAAAACCAGGAATGTGCAAGTGAAATAGTAAATAGGGTCAGCTTTAAAAAACTCACTATTGATTACTGTCTTCTGGCTCACAAACACATTCACACACTCTCTTGTGCAGCGCAACTACTGTACACTGTGCTGCAGAGATGCTGCTTGCTGCTAGGTATTATTACATTTTCATCTTATTGAGCCTGACTCATAAAAATGTGATCACCTCAGTGGAATGACAAATCTACCTTCCAGCCTTTAAGTGAAAATATGTGAGAAAATGATTTGGCACTTTTCCCTCTAACAACCGAGGAACCCCAAGATGCTAATGTATTAAAGAAGCAGCTTTACGACTTTAGGACACTGTCTTTTCATGTCTTCTATTTTTGTAGCATAGCACGTATGTGTTACACACTGTTTTAGGGAATTTGTGTCTTTACTGCAATACAATTATTCTAAACTTTATACTGTACATTTTGCATGTGATTTTTCATTTATTTTATTTATTTATTTATTTATTTATTATATCATATCATATATTATTCTGTATAATTACTATATGTGTTAAATTATTTAATATATTGATTGTTAATATATAAGGCAATATATTTTCTTTGTGTAAGGTTTGACATTGCTGCGCATCCCCATCACGAATGTGACACTGCAGCAGGGCCCACGTTAAGCTTAACGCATTAGTTTGCACATTACACATTCATTTGTGTGATATTTCTTTCCTTGCTGAATGCTGATGACAAACAAAGCTGTTTAATCCTCAACAAGCACCTCGGTTTGATAAATAGTGGGATAAAAATAATATGAAGACATCAGTAGGATTCCGAATCTCCTCGTTATGCTCCCTCTCGTGTGGCATGAGCAGAGGCCCTTATAACAAGTTTATAATTAGTCGCATGCATAACCTACGGTGATTAGCGCAGACATAAGGTTGTTAACACTAAGTTCCCTCATTTCCCTAAAGAGGTTCCTTTTAATTAGAGTGCGTATTGTTAGTTTTTCTGCTGCTATCTTTCTCTTTGTGCTAAATGAAAATTGCATCTGTTATAATGTGAGCCGGAATGTAAAGTGCATAATGTATGTGTCAAATTCATCCATGCACACCGGCAATAGCCTTTCTTCTTTATTTACAGCAAAATAACTATTTTGCTTTTTTACGCAGGCATACACAGCATCTCGCGGAAGTCTATTGTTCCTTGAAATTGAATTCCTACAATCCACTAACCCTGAAAGGAAATAAACAGAACACAAAGCCATAAGATAACAAGACTGACTTGGCTATAATATTAAGAGTAATGAAGGTTTCCTCATCACTCTCAGCTCACGTGTTGGCCATCCTCACACACATGGTCAGTGGTGACTGACACGAGAGAATCTATTAAAGAGGTCAGGATTTTATCAGCACTGAATATTGATCCGTCGCCGTGCTAAGCCTACAAAAATGCATGGAAACCGAAGGAAAGTGCACTCGGCTTCACGCTATATGGATATGCTGTTTTGAGTTTGCTCATTCTAATGCAAGATGAGTTTGACTGTGTAAGATCCATATTTATTGCTGTATTTTTTTAATGATTAAAACCTGAAAAATTCCTTGCAAGAAATCCAGCAGCAACATTTCAGTCCGGTGTCAGGTGACTTTTATACCTAAAATAAGTCTATTCAGTCTATTATGTGCATTTGTGTTTGTTGCAGAATTACAAGGAAAGAGAAGAAGACTGTGATCATCTATCTATCTATCTATCCATGTATCTATCTATCTATCTGTTTGTTTTTATGTGACTTACGAATCATGTTTAGTATAATAAACTAAAACTAAAACTATAAAAACATTTTTTGTTACTTGAAATAAAAAAAAGTTAACTAAAATAAAATATAAAAAGCATCAGTTTGTTTTATCAGTTAATTTAATTTAACTTGATGTACTAAAATAACAAAAATTGAAATAAACTATAAAAAAGCTATATAGATAAAAAAAAATTGAAACAACACAACTAAAACTTTGAAATGACTATGAAAACAGAAAATATAAAAATAACTCCAAAAAAACTTGCAAGTCACATTAAGTATAATTAACTAAAACCATAAAAACATTTTTGCTACTTGAAATAAAATAAATGTTAACTGAAATAAAATATTAAAATCCTCTGTTTTTATCATTGAATTTACCTTGACTTGATGTACTAAAATAACTAAAACAAAAATATAAATAAAAAATTAATAAAAACTAATAGTATCTTAGTATGATATTAAAATAACACAATTGCTAATTGCAGATATATTGTGCACATGCCTATTGGTTGGGGCAAAATTATTTTAACTTCCATAAACCTAAGTGAATAGGCTGTTATTTTGAGGCAAACACAAAAACTGCACTCCTTTTAAAATAATCATTGCTTTTTAAGTGATGCATTACTTCTCCTGTCCACATCGAATTCTAGACGAATATATGAAATCTTTTCGAAATTGCAAAATCGATGCAAAAATTCAGCATGTAGAGCTCTCTCCCCTGGTGTCAACAGTCATTTGCATGTTCTGTCAGCAGTGGTCAGAAGAGCTTTGATTCAGCAGAAAGAGGCATGCTCCGGTCTATAATATTGATGCCAAAAGAGAAAGAGGGGAAAGAGGGGGAGGTGTGGAGGGGTAAAGGATGCAGAAGGGGTGGTGGGGGTGGGGCCTCTGGATTGGTGGGGGTGGGGCTGAGCCTTAGCTGCAGATTATTCTAGAAATTGCCAGCTGCAGCAGTGTCTGCAATCAGGCTAAAACCGGTTTTGACTGGGGAGGTGGAAGTCACAGTCGATTTTTGTCAAGCCAGCCCGGGTGACTGTTTATCTCTAGGGCTCAATGGAACAACATGCATTACAGCGAATGTGAAAGTGTCCCAGCACTTCATAGTCAGTTTAATAATTCATTCGCCTCCTTCTCCAGCCTGTCACAGATTGAGAGAGAGAGAGAGAGTTGTGATACTTCTGCCCGGCTCTGATAAACCATAACCCATGCATTAAAATTCAAACAACAATAATATGTACCAAACAAAGCAAAGTAAACGGTGCAGTTTCAAGTGTTGGGAGATTAGATACAGCATAGGGTATCAGGCCACAGTCGTTTCTTTTTTTCCCCCTCAGGATGGTGTTCTCATTTCCACTGCACATCTCTATGGAGCCGACAGATGCCGGAGGTCCTGCAGGATCCAGAGCCCTGGGACTGTGCCTGATTAAAACACACTATTAATAACGAAGAGCCGCTCTGCCAGCAACCACACCCACGCAGATTTAATCTTAATCTGTTAGCGTTCGCATTACGGAGCCCAGAGCTCTGGCTCTCAGCCCTGACCCCCGATCGCCTCCATTCCCCGTGACATCAGCAAAGGCAGGGCGGCCATTTTCCCGCACAGCGCTGAGAATTTGTAATGGAGGGAGCTGAGCTTGGTGAGAGGAGAGAAAGATTGGAGGCAAGATGCATGGACAGCAATGCAGAAAGTCTAATGCATGCAACTTGTGAAAAAAAAATTGATTGTTGGGGGGGGGCAGTTTTAAAAATTTTACACAAAGTTTAGTTTTTTTCAGTATGTTTGGAATATCCTCTCCAAGTCTGCATTTATTTGATCAAAAATACAGTTAAAGCAGTAATATTGTGAAACGTTATTACAAATTAACTGTCTCCTGTGTTAATATGTTTCAAAATGTAATCCTGTGATGGCAAAGCTGAATTTTCATTATTTCAGTCTTCAGTGTTACACAATTCTTCAGAAATCAATCTAATTGGCTGATTTGGTAAGCATCTTTATTTTGATACCTCATTTTAGACAAATTACAAGGCAGCTCAGTATCCTACCCATAGAAAGCAATCCCAGAATGCATTGTGACATAGAAAACAAAATTGGACTCTTGTCACACCCTTACAAAAATTAACCATGGTTTTACTACAAATGCTATAGTTAAACCATGGTAACCACAAATAACCATGGTTTTGCTACACTATCCATACTTTAACCATGGTATTTGTAGTAAAACTGTGGTTATACAAATGGTAATCAATACACCAAAAATACATGGTTACTACATTTTTAATACAATAAAACGTTTAATGTTTAAAAAATTTTAATTTTCAGAAGACTATGGTAATGCATTGTAACCATAAATCTAGCCCCATTTTTATATTTTTATTTTCAAACAATTTCATGTACAATTAACACTATACTGCTTTTGTGCTGTGCAAGCAAAAGGGAATGGAAAAATATTTGCTATGGTCTCCCATGGAAGGTTTGCACTGCTATAGTTGCATTCACCTTTAAAAGCAGGAATGTGAAAAAGTTCCTATAGGTTAAATGTATAAAATGTATTTCATTCACTTCTGAAAAGCATTAATACATTTGAATTAACCTGATTTAAAATCGATTATTTTACCCTATATTTGTATTTGTTATGCTAGTTTGGGCTTATTAGAGTATCACCGTTAGTTTAGCAACATGCTAACATCAAACTACTAAAATCAGGTTAAAGTCAAATCTCCTATGTGTGGTGTTGCTTTTCACCGATCTACAGCATTTTAAATTGGTCACGTATTGATGTTAAAAGAAGACAGCTGTCTGTATAGGGAGCGAGACAGCTCACTAGATTTTGAAACAGAGCTTATGTCTGCAAATACAACATCATTCCTCAGTAAATACAGTTTATCATATTGATCGCAGTGAGGATGACTCCATCTTCAAAGTGTCTAGAGACAAAAATCCTGTCTTTCAAACCCAAATAATTTTTCTGACTTCAACATGAGCATACAGGTTCAGTCTACAGCAGAAGAAAACAAACACCCACAACGCTTTCTTACATGTTAGCTAGCCTCTTTACCTGAGAGGATGGTTGATACACATACCATTTGTGAGTAAGTGAGTGTATGTGCTCTTCATCTGTGTTTGCGGAGTAAAGTTGTGATAATATCTATGGGCAGAGCAGTACATGTCCTCCGGCAAGGTAGTAGTGGGCCAGTCAGAGATTAGGTGGATAAATTTAGCCTTGCTCCATTCTGGATTCACATCTGGAGAGGGTGGAAGAGAGCTGTGTAACAGCAGTTTTATTAAAATAACCACAGGTAACTATAAACCAGGTCAAAGCAGACGCAAACTGTGTACAATTAAAAGAGACCACTGTGACAACTTGTCCCAGTCTTCTCATATATATAGCTTGTATATCTTTAATAAACCTTGCAGAAATTCAAACGGTCATTGGTTTTAACAGATACAGGCCTCGTACATTTAAATAAATAATACTGATCACTTTTGTTTTAGATTTGAGAGAATGAGGGTAAAATCCCAAGAAGCAGTAGAAAGAAGCACCTAAATTTCAATCGATGGTTTGGCATCATGTGGAGGCTGATATTTCCTCTGTTGTTCTGCCCGTCGTGTCACTCCCTCTCTTCATTTCTCTCTCTCTCTCTCTCTGTTAGGCTCTTGGTTTTGCAGAGCCATAATCCCTTGACATTTGATGTTCTCACGTTTACTGTTTGAAGTTCTCTGTGCCTTGCTGCTCGCTCTCTTCCAAGCAAAGACAAGATCCTTCGTCCTGCCTTTGTGCAATTGCAGGGCACAAAACAGCTTCTTCTTCATATTCAGCTGTTGTCGCTATCAATCTTTAATGCATGTGCCCTACCAGGAGCTCAGTATGACTACTACAGTACATGCATTAGTGTTAGGCTTATTTTATGATGTATTATAGTATGTGTTTATCTACAGTATTTACAGTAGATAATATTTATTTTATTTATACTTAACCTGACGATTCATGAGACATAGAAAAAGTCATTTATATTTTTCAGTAAAATATCTGAACGTTGTTAAACCAAGATGCATTTACTTGAGAAGCAAAACAGTTAAAGATTAACATTTGTTTTTGGATAATGTATCCCAAATTAAGTTGCCCTGCAACTTGAATGATGTCAAATTGTGAGGCTTGTTGAGGAGAGATGTGCTATTCAATTAATCAATCAATTAATCAATTAATCAATCAATCAGTCAATCAGTTAATCAATCAATCAATCAGTCAATATGTGGTTTTTACAGTTTAAATATATTTTATGATGTATTATAGTATGTGTTTATCTACAGTATTTACAGTAGATAATATTTATTTTATTTATACTTAACCTGACGATTCATGAGACATAGAAAAAGTCATTTATATTTTTCAGTAAAATATCTGAACGTTGTTAAACCAAGATGCATTTACTTGAGAAGCAAAACAGTTAAAGATTAACATTTGTTTTTGGATAATGTATCCCAAATTAAGTTGCCCTGCAACTTGAATGATGTCAAATTGTGAGGCTTGTTGAGGAGAGATGTGCTATTCAATTAATCAATTAATCAATCAATCAGTCAATCAGTTAATCAATCAATCAATCAGTCAATATGTGGTTTTTACAGTATAAATAATAATTAAATAAATTAATCAATCAATCAATCAATATCAAGCAACAGATTTGCATTTACGGACCAAAATATCATATGTGGCCCTGGACCACAAAACTAGTCTTAAGTCACTGTATGATCATCAAAATGATTGATTTTTCTTTTATGCAAATAATCATTAGGATATTAAGTAAAGATCATGTTCCATGAAGATATTTTGTAAATTTCCTACTGTAAATATATTAAAACTTAATTTTTGATTAGTAATATGCATTGCTAAGAACTTCATTTGGACAACTTTAAAGGCGCTTTTCTCAATATTTAGATTTTTTTGCACCCTCAGATACCAGATTTTCAAATAGTTGGCCGACTATTGTCCTATCCTAACAAACCATACATCAATGGAAAGCTTATTTATTCAGCTTTCATATGATGTATAAATATAAATGTCGATAAATTGACCCTTATGACTGGTTTTGTGGTCCAGGGTCGCATATGTAACTTGAGACTGGACTCTTTTTCCCCAGAAATCATCAACATAATATCAAAACCCATCTTAGTTAAAGAAAACACAGAAGCAGTAGTTTGAATTTCAGGAACACTTGAGGAACAGGTGAAATCACTTGAAGATGTGGTGGAGTGTTTCATAAGATAAAAAAGACAACTCTCTGGAAGAAATCAGCCTGAAGAACTGAGCTAATCAGATGCAGCTACAGCCAGGTGTCACTTTACCACAACTGCACAGCAGAAAGTGTGGGATTTCCTGGAGATCCATGAGCTTGTTCTTAGAAGTAGATCTTCTTGTTTAATTCACATAATTTGAAAAGCAAGTGGAACCTGGTCAAAAAAGTCACCTGTGGTCCCATCAGTAGATGATACATCTGCCAATTTGATTACTTCTGCGAATTGAGGATTTCGTATCCCATGACGTGGAACCTGTGTTTTAATTTCTCATTTATTTTCCCACAATAGTTTTATTATTCACCTCTAATTTGTCAAATGTTCTCTGGAAAACTCCACAAATGCAGTGCCCGTTTGTTTGGACTGAAACAACCAATCACTTCATCTAAATTTAAATCTTAAATACTCGACACATTCATTTGCATATTGAACAATGGGAACTTATATGTGAGATGGACCCCTGTGTCATCACAGCTGTAATTTAAAGCAGTGATCCCCTGTTCCTGCCTCATTTTGCAATCACTCAGGGGGGTGTATGTCGTACTTTGTTCAAATGAGGCTATTTGAATATGAATAACACAAGGTGTGGTGCATTATGATAATAGCTTTCAATTAAGCACAGATATACTCCTTAAAGAAGCTGGAGTGGAATATTAGCCTGCTAACAACGCTTTGCACAATAGGAAATGCTGGTTCTCATAACATGATATGATGATTTGCAATTTCATTATATCCTTGTATTTGTATTTGATTATGTTGGCATTAATGTTAATGGATTGTCTTGTTTTTCAAGCCCTCCTGATTTTAAAATTGCTTGGTGGCTGTCAATTGTGCAAGTCAATTTTCCAATAGTCACCAAACCATTTAGTTTTCCCCATCGCCAGGTGAAATTGGTCCTTTTGAGGATGTCTTTTCACATTTTATGTGAATAGAGTATTGATCAGTACTTCAGAGTAATGGCTTAAAATAACCTTTGATAAGTGCCAGAAATAACCACAGAAAAATTTCAACCAGACATTTTGCAGTGCACCTTCACCTGAAATACTAGTTATGGTAGAAACATACAGTATATACTTTATATGTTATTTGTAGTACTGTCCTGAATAAGGTATTTCACATAAAAGATGTTTACATATAGTCCACAAGACAAAATAATAGCTGAATTCATAAAAATGACCCCGTTCAAAAGTTTACATACACTTCCTTCCATTCCTAATGTGTTACCTACTGTAGATGATTCATGACAATTTTTTTTTTCTTTGAATTTGAATTTGAAGATTAGGGGAAATTGTGCTAATTTTGTCTTCTGGGAAACATGTAAGTATATTCTATAGCTTCTAGAGGGCAGTACTAAATGAAAAAAATATTATATTTAAACAATATAAGGAAAATGTACACATCTTAAACCTGTTTCAAAATTGTACTCCCCAGGCAAGGGTGAAATATGCAAAAGATGCTGGAAAACCAAATAATTTGCAGAACCTGGATGATTTTTCTGAAGAACAGTGGGCAGTCTAACTGTTCAGTACAAACAAAGAACTAAAAAGCAAATGGTTGTGAATCAACAGAATATAATTGCAATAATTAAAATAATAATTTGAGTTCCAGCATTTTTAGCTCCATACCATGCCAGTTTATCAGTTTTATGAATACTAAATTTTTGTATTAGCCTTCAACAATATACAGATTGTGCAGTTCACAGACTTGGTGTCAATCACAAAAGTAAGATCCTAAATGGCATTTTATGCAATGACAACAAAAACTTATTTTCATTCCCATCTGGTTTAAATAGCCCAATTTAACTAATTTTTCATCATTCGTCATGCTTGAATTAAGAAACAAAGTCTACAAGTTGTGCCATGTACTCATTCATCATGTTGGTACAAAAAACTTTTTCATTAAATGGCTTTTTTTGCTTAGATGATGTTGTTTAGACAATCAGTGTAGGTCCTGAATAATGTATTACTCATGATTGGGAGCGCTGGTGATTTGGAGAGGTCAGAACTGTAGACTTATACAGAAAAAAAAAAGATTTATGGCAGCATAATGACATGGTGGCATGAATATTCATGAGAGAAAAATTAGAGTAGGCTATGATAATTCTAGGGTCCTTTGTTCTTACAATGTCTGAAAGCAGAAGAGCTTGTGTCTATCAGATAGATTCCATAAACAGGTAAAGCTTCAATTGTACACTGAAAAAACGTCAAAGAGGATTGTTCTTCTTTATCTGTCTTTGTCTGCATATTTACCTAATTCAGATGAATTCAACATTCATGGCGGCCTAATTATCATAATTATACATGTTTCTATGGAAACCTACTTGTCCTTTATTTTTGATTCATTAAGTTTTACCTTCTGGCAGATTTTAACTATTATGTTTTGATATACAAGAGAATGTTACAATGGTGTTTTAAAAGGGCTAGATTAGAGTGGAATTTCAGCAGACCTTAAAGTGTGTCCTTTAAGAGTATTTCACAGTTTCAGGGTGAAGAGAGCGTTTTAATGTATATGAGCAGCATTTGAATGTCAGTTTATACTGTTGGATGAACAAAGCTGATGTCTTTCATTAACATGGACACATCTTTTCATAAATGTACCCAGATGACATTACTTTAGATTGTACTTTTCCTGTCTATCTTTGAAATTACCAACACCGCAAAGGACGTTTTTGCATTTCCTTTACAAACAAGAACACTAGAAGAACTGTTTAGTGCCAATTAATTGCTCAGCTGTGGAAGATGTACTGCTTGCTATGCTTTTTATAGAAAAGAAGATCTCAGTTTAAAAAGGCTTGATTTTAGTTTAAACATAAATAATCATTATGTACCAGTTATATATACAGCTAAAAGTTTTCTGCATTTGTGTTTGAGAGAGTTTCTATTTGCCATGTTGGTGTAGATTATATATTTAAGTAATGCTTAATCTTCTTTTTTAGATTTTATATTTATTTATTTATTTATTTAGTGCTTTATCATTCAGATCATAAATTATTATATGTGTATGTTATTTGTTGAAGTGGTCTCCAAATGCCCACCAAGTAAGATGCCAGTCATAAACTAGGATAACCATCTCTTATGCCTGGATATATATCTACTGCAGCAGTATATGATCACTTAATTTCAGGAAGACACCCAGATAGCTCTAAACGGATTAGATAGCATCCATTCAGGATCATGCACTTATAAAAGGAGCAGCGAAGGCCTGTTTCTTATTCAGGGGTAGTTCTAATCATATATCAAGGAATTCTGTCAGCTTTTGGCAATTTTGTCCATTTTATTATTACAAAGCTTTTTTCATGTTGTCCTATATAACATGTCAATTTCCTGCTTATTTTAAAGTAAATAGATAAATACATACATTTTAAGTATTTATTTGAGCTGAAATTCATTTACATTTTTGTCTTTATATTATCTTAAGGCATCAACTAAAAAAAATAAATAAAAAATAATAGTAAAACAAGACAAAAACTGCATGCAGCAATATTGCAAAAAAATAAATGTTTTAGGTAATTTTCACTACAATCAACTAAAATAGACAGAAGATGGTGCTTGGCCCAACTGCGTTTGTATGAAAGGAGAGAGAGCCAGTCATAAAAGTAGCACTGTTTTCAGTTACCCAGATGAGCGTGTTGATATATCCATCTTATTTTTTGCAGCCACTCTAGGTAAATAGCTAGAAGAATAGAGTAGCCTCAACGATGCAATAAACAGTGAAACTATTTCCATTACAAACTGGTGTGTTTGTAATTACGACAAAACATTAAAATAATATGATAAGAAATACCAGTTTGCAATATCAAGCAGCATGAGAAGCTGCTTTGTACAGTTGAAAATAGCTGGAAGCGAATGACACCGGAAGTCTCGCACATAGAAGTTACAAACTGACACATCCGCTCCAACATTAAAAATTAGGTGGATACAGCTTGAATGACCGCGAAATATCAGCCTGCTGAATGCTGCGATTGACCAGTTAGAATCGAGTATTTCAGAGAGTCGTGTAATAAGGCATAACACTCTGTAAATCTGAGGCATTTTATTGTCATTTAAAGGTTGATGCAGTGCCTTTCAGTGTGCTGGCTTTGAAAATGAGACCGAGAGAGATTTGACAAACACTATTAAACTTTGATAATGGAGTACAGTAGAACAGCTACAGCAGCTGTGTGGACAGATGTCCGAACCTAGGAGAAAAACGCAACGTTATCCATCAAAGAAACAAGTGAACACACACACGCCATTTGCAGTATATTAACAAAGTTGCACCTGTTATGCTGATAGAATTTTACTATGTTTGTGTGTGTGTGTGTGTGTGTGTGTGTGTGTGTGTGTGTGTGTGTGTGTGTGTGTGTGAGTGAGTGAGTGAGTGAGATGCCTATAATAATCCTAGTAAGGGGGAGGGAGCTGTCCAACAGCAGGTGCTGAAATCCACAGATGCACATACAAATACAGTATTCCTGTCTGCATCCGAAACACAGCCATATGCTCCTCACATATGATTTAGAGGCACATTTCACATGTCATTCTCATAAATGTTTACTAAATATCATCCTGTAATGGAAATCACAGGAAATCACTTCTAGGTGCATTTTAGAAACCCTGCCTCCTCTTTCCTCTTCCCCAGACATGAGCGTATTGATGTGAGACAGAAGCAGAGAAACTGATATTCTCCTCCTGCTGCTTTCATGAATTTCACTTGCAATGCAGGGGTCAGTCCACTGCACTGAAACATTAGCCAGTCTATTTCTGGGCTTCCCTAGTAGTGCTCTTTCCTTTCTGGTTACATGTTTGCAATGCATTTTCCTCTCTCACCTTCTCTTCTCTTCTCTTCTCTTATTTATTTGTTCACCTCTTTTTATCCATTTCTGTCTTGAGTCAGGGAAATGGTGGTCGTATGTCGTCCGTTCTGCACTGTCCTCCCCATGACCTTGGAAAAGAGGCACGCGCCGTGCTGTCACTGTATTCGGCACAAGGCTCCTGTGGCTCGTTGGGGCCAAGGCCTCTGCGGGGATCCATCCAACATGAAGGCTACAGTGTCGGTTGCAGGAATGAACTGAGCGTGGCATTATCACGTGGAAGGCTAGGCTCGGTCTTTGGGGAAAAATGAGGGTGAGAGCAGCAGTCTGAACCACAAGACATAGTTCATCTCACACACAAATGGGACGAGGTACAAGGTTTTTGGTCAAGGTGGATCGGGGAACATATTGATGATTTTTGAATATCAATAGTGTCAAATTGTTTAGAAGTAAATGCGCATTGGTTGCATGTGTTAATTTGTCAACTTTTTTGTTCATTTTCATCTTCAGGTTAGTGTGTGTGAGTGGGTTTACTTAGAGTTTAAGAACAAATTTGTCTCTAGAAGTGAGTTAATCTGAGAAGAAAAAAGTTCTTAACTAAAAAAAATAGATTTCTAGATGCATTATTAAATGTAATATAATTGTATTATTATTATATACTGTATGTGGTATATATAAAATATAAAAATATAATTTTACTGTAATTCTATCTCTCTTTCTCTATTTATGGCATATAAACATACACGTTTACTGCCAAAAATGTAAAAATTATGAACATCTTATTTAGGCATGATTGTAAATTTGAGCAAAATTTCAGAGTTATTTAGTGTATTTGTTACTATAGTATAGAGCAGGGGTGCCCAAACTCGGTCCTGGAGGGCCGGTGTCCTGCAGAGTTTAGCTCCAACCCTAATTAGACACACCTGAACCAGCTAATCAAGCTCTTACTAGGCATATTAGAAACTTCCCAGCAGGTGTGTTAAGGCAAGTTGGAGCTAAACTCTGCAGGACACCGGCCCTCCAGGACAGAGTTTGGGCACCTCTGGTATAAAGTATATAAAAAATAAAATAGACCCTATGTAAATAATAAATACCCTAACCTAAATACTATAATATAATATAAATTATATATATTCTATTTATAAATATACACATTGTGGTGCAATTAGTGTGGGAAAACCTAGTCTAGCCAGGTTAGAGAAAACAGCGTCATCACCTGGTACCAGAAAGACATGCATCCAGCAAACCTCCAAATTCTGACCCCAAAAATTATCCCAGTCTCCAAATACACATCATTTCGTATTCAAACTGACAGCAATCAGTGATTCTTCTAATGGTGTGTTTATTTGACTCACAAAGGGAAATATGAAAGGCTGAGGGTTATCTATTATCATTATCAAAATTACTAGAAGTCCTCATTTAATTCTTATTAGCATTTCACAAACACTCAGCCTATTTTGCCTTCATTTTTCTGTACCTGTTTGTTGAATCCACCCACACATTCTGACACATAAATGAACCCATTAAAATGCTGGCATTAAAAGCATTTAAAGCAGTTTAATTCATAATGAAGTGCTTCATTTTAGAGCAATTCTTTTCACTCTAATGTTGCCACAACAATGCTGATGTTTCAGTGATATTCGTGGCAGGCTATTTTCATTATTACCTTGCTCAAGTCATATAAAATGAACACATCAGTGAGACCTTACCAAATACTTTTGAGGAACAATGTGACCCAGAAGAGAACCTTGATATTGTTTGGTAATTTAGGGCTAGTTTTTGTAGGCATATTATGTGGATTTCTCCTTGGTGAAGCCTACAAACTCAAACGAAGAGTTAAATGAAAGTTAAATAAAGTAAAGCCTTGTTTTTTAGTTTTTTAATTTATCCTCAGGCCATCCAAGTTGTAGATGAGTTTGTTTCTACATCAGAACAGATTTGGAGAAATTTAGCATTACATCACTTGCTCACCAATGGATCCTCTGCAAAACAAAAGAAACAAATCCATCATTAAAGGCCAAAAATATCAGTCCATAATCCATAAGGCTTACACAAGTGGAAAAAGTCTATTCCATGTTGTCATCTGTTTTGGACTGTTTCCATTTTTAAACCGTGCTTGATCTATGCATATTTCTCTCCTGATTCAGATGAGATTACTTTTTCACTGGAGAAAGCAATATTATGAATAAAGGAATCATATTTTTAGCCAGAAGCAACAGTTTGATGTTAAAAAATGTCTTGATGTATTTGTTTCTTACAAACAAGCAGTTTTTCACTTCACAAGATATTAATTGATGGACTGGAGTTACTTGTGGATTATTGTGATGTTTTTATCAGCTGTTTAGACTCTCTCTCTGACGGCACCCATTCACTGCAGAGGATATATTGGTTAGCAAGTGATGTAATGCTAAATTTCTCCAAATCTGTTCCAATGAACAAACAAAGTCATCTCTGATTGCCTAAGAGTGAGAAGTAAATTTTAAGCACATTTTCAGCCACAGTTTCTACACATGAATCCTAAGGTCCTGTATTTAAACGCACATATGATTCACACAAATGCACACAAGAGCATCCATATCTCAGAATCGATAACATGCCTGCAAAGAGTATGATATGGCTATGTGCTAGTTGCTAGTGTAATTTTAGGTTCACACACTCTTAGTGTTTGTGTTGATTCTGCTCATTTTTAAATGCCACTGACTGTGATAAACCTTTCACTACATAATTGAAAAAGAAAATCAATAGAACTCACTTGAGATTGCTGTCTCTCAGGAACTCTGACTCTTGGCTAGTGAATCGATCCGGGGGGGGGGGGGGGGGGTTCCCCCGTTTGGGGGGGGGGGGTTCTCCACGTTTTGTTCTCGGCTGAAAGAGCAACCCACCTCTCGCATTCATATCCACATATCTCAAGCTGTCAATCAAACCGCCAGACTCCTGACATTACATATTAATTTTGACACATACCATCACCACATCGCACATGATTGCAACATGACTTGTTTAGCACTGCTATCACAAATCGATGGCAAGTGGAAATTGTTTCTGACACACATGGGCGTTTCTGAGTCCTGCTGTAATCTGTCCACTGGCAGAGGGAGGTGGAATCCATTGTGCATCTCTGATATCTGCTGCAATGCTGACACAATCCAGCCTGCTTCCTCCAGATGTGGTGAGCACACTTGACTGGGTGGATCAATAGTGCTGGCATGGGAAGCATATTGATTGGAGTATAATCACTGGAGAAATGGCTGCTTCAAAAATTCACAATCAAGGCTTAGAGAGAGATTCTGTGGTGTATATCACATCTGACTCAAGATATTGGCTGTGTTGAAATGACTATGGAATACTAACGTACTGCATATTTGGGGAAAAAATAGGTATTATGTTTCAAATTGTAGTATGGTAAATTATTGTCATATGATCTCATTATGAGCACGTTTATAGTCAACATGAATTGCTGTTTACAACCCATATTATATTATTTTATTATTTTACATATTTTCTAAATGAAACAGAATGTTCTACAAGGCAAACAGATTTATGCCTCTGACATTGATACAATAATTGTTGAAAGAAATTAATATACTGTATACACTGCCGTTCAAAAGTTTGGGATCTGTAAGGTTTTTAATGTTTTTTAACGGAGTCTCTTGTGCTCATCAAAGCTGTATTTATTTGATCAAAAATACAGAAAAAAATGTAATATTGTGAGATATTATTTCAATTTCTAATATTGGTTTTCTGTTTTAAAATACTTTAAAATATAATTTATTCCTGTGATCAAAGCTGAATTTTCAGCATCATTATTCCAATCTTCAGTGTCACATGATCCTTCAGAAATCATTATAATATGCTGATTTATTATCAGTGCTGGTTGTGCTGCTTCATGTTTTTTGTTTGTTTGTTTGTTTTGGAAACTGTGATACTTTTTCTGGATTCTTTTATGAATAAAAAGTTAAAGAACAGCATTCATTTAAAATGTTAATCTTTTCTAACAATATGACTCTTTACTATCACTTTTTATCCATTTAACACATCCTTGCTGAATAAAAGTAGTCATTACTTTAAAAAAAAAAGAAATAAAAAAATTTACTGACTTTTGAAACGGTAGTGTATATTGTAACACATGATTTCCTTATAATTATTTCTGAAGGATCATGTGACACTGAAGACTGGAGTAATGATGCTGAAAATTCAGCTTTGATCACAGGAATAAATTGTATTTTAAAGTATATTCAAATAGAAACTGTTATTTTAAATTGCAATAATATTTCACAAAATAACAGGGTTTTTTTCTGTATTTTTGATCAAATAAATGCAGCCTTGATGAGCACAAGAAACTTCGGTAAAAAATATAAAAAATCTTACTGATCCCAAACTTTTGAATTGTAGTGTATATACTATAACATTAACAAATATTTATATTAATTTGTTTTCTTTCTACAAATAAAAATATTAAAAATCATTAAATTTAAATATGAAGCAGCACAACTGTTTTCAACATTGATTGTTGTAATAAAAAATCTTTCTTAAACACAAATCAGTATATTGACATGAAGACTGGAATAATGGCTGCGGGAAATATAGCTTTGCAATCACAGAATAAATTACATTTTAAAACATTAAAACAGAAAATAGTTATTCTTAAATTGTAATAATATTTTACATTCAAGCAGCTTCGGTGAACAAAAGAGACTTATTTCAAAACAGACCAAATAATAGTTTGCTAAAACTATTTTTAAAAACTGGTTTGACATTTGATTAGCATTATCCATATCCAGTACTTTTTCTGAATCTTTTGTCATAGGTGGATGGCCAAGGCAACCCCATTGCATGGGACTGCATGTGTGATTTAGTATTCTATGCCAGTTACAACCTGCAGAAGTGAGTTCAATGGATGTGTTTGAGCATTTTGAATTTAATTACTGCAGAAAATTGTGACTCAAAAAAAAAAATCATAAAATCAAGTAAAAACAGCCGAAATTATTTTGACATGATAAATGGATAGGGAAAAAATGAGGTACATATTTTTAAAGTGTTAGTAACTATTGTTCTGTGCAGAATATTTATACAAGAAATGTGAAGGAACAAATTAGTGGCATTTATAGTGGCATTAGATGTATTGTAAATAATTATACTGTAAGCTTAAATTAGGCACCAGCATTTATTTGTAATTTAAAAGTCAATTTGTGAGCAGTTCTGACCAACTAGACATATTGAGATGTTTGCAGTTTGTTTCTTTATAATGACAGAATGAGAGGAGCTCTCACCTGCCTCTAATCCTGACTCTGCATGCTGGGAGTGTGTGAACGGCAGCTGACTGAAAGAGATGTGCCATTTCTGAAGGTCAGCGCTGGGGGTGGCCTTTATCTCCCTCTTACTTCCCTTATCTCTTAATCACAGCCATTACCACAAAATGCTGTTTGTTTGCTTGTTTTGGGCTGTCGCATTACAGTGTTTGTTTCTTTCTGTGTAGCCCTCACAGCAGGAGCTGAGACTGTGGTACACATTCGTGCTGCCTGCTAACTAACCCACAACCTATTCCACACACACACACAATATGAAAAATATGGAATACAATAAATGTGTGTGTGTGTGTGTGCATGCATGCACTACTTGGCTGAATTACCTTGGGTTTACACATGGTATGTCATGGTGTTTTTGGAGCTGTGTCCCATTGCTAAAAGATTAATGTGCCATCTATGATTCTTGAGCATCTCTGGTCAGGTAATTTCCTCCATCAGCCTTTCCGTAGATGGTGACCTCCTTTTACATGGCAGGTCTCCTCTCTCGAACCCATGTTGGAGAAAGTGTTATTAGACAGCAAACTGGCTGTGTGAGGTGAATGAGAGAGGGCAGCTCTGTGAAGATGGTTAATCTTGTGAGTTCCTCTCACCTTTGCCCAGGGGTGAGACATCTACACTGTATAATTACCACATAAAACTTGCAGGAAACACCTCCAGCATGCTTAGAGAAATATAGAGTCTAGGCTGTCATTCTAACCACCTCTTTCTTGTTCTCTTTTACTCTAACTTTGCTAATTGTATCCCACTGTGAATGAGAGGAGAAATTGTTCAGAGAGTGGTTACAGTAATATGAGTGATCTAAATGGGGATATACAGTACTATAGACTATAGAAAGCTAATTATACAGCATTAGTGGTGGGGGGTTTCAGTAACTCCATCTGCAGCTTATATTGTTACACCAGTAGGTGAAAGTGACTGTCTCTATAGGTGAATGAACTATTTGCTCAACTGATCCATTCAAAAACTAAATAAGTGACCATCTTTACGAATGAGCAATTTAACCATTCACTCAACCGATTTGTTAAAAACACTCATTCATTCAGGACAAAACAAATGTCTTTATGAAGTATCATTGTGTCTTTCAACCAACTGATTCGTTCACAAATGCTAAATCATTAAGGGATTAAATAAACAACTGTCTTTATGAGAAAGTTCTTGAATAATTTACATGACTGATTCGTTCCAAAACACTCTGGCTGCATCTGCATATGCATTTATATATGTAGCATATGTACAGCATCTATATACTGAAATTACATTCATGCTATACACATTTATATTGCACTGAAGTACATAATCAGATTTTTGGATACAGCTACTATTTTTATAAGTGAGTCTTTGAATCATTTACTCAACCGACTTGTTCAAAAACACTGATTCATTCAGGAATGTCACTGTTTTGTGTTTGGAGATGTACAAAGATTTTTTCTACTTTGTGTTTGGGACCATTTTCATTGGTGAAGCAAACAGCAATGTTGATTGTGTGGCATTGCTTAATTATAAATACATTTTGCATTTTAGAGTAAAAATTATTTACTTTTGACTTTTTACTTCTTACTTGCTTTTGTGGATGTCACATGTCCCCAAAAGAAAGATCACATTTACAGATTTAGCTCACATTTGGAAATAACACACACACACACGTGCAACAGACTTTGTCTTATTCATTCCATGTCATAATATTAATTTGCTTACAACTTCTCAAAATCCTGGAATGAATGGAAATTAGAAAGCCAGATTTTCAATGTGGCCTCAGAATTTTTGACCCCGTTATTTCTCTTCATCATTTCCTCTCCCATATGTCTCTCTGTTTTTCCATCATTCCATCTTGTTTGTTATCTCTCCCGCATATATTCTCTAAAAATGTCCATACATGTCAACCAAACAGTGAGAGGAGAGACAAAGCCACTGAGTTAATTGCCCATCATTTACAGCAGATGGCTGCTGACAATATGTAAATGGTAGTGTGTGTTTTTGTGTGTTCATGTGCTGTTAGAGCATAAGTGTGTGTGTGTATTTGGGAGAGATTTGGTCAATGATTTTATTTCTCTTGATTGATAGTTAATGACTATAAAGTGATAACAGCTGCAATTACCGGTTGTAATTTTCAGCAATTTTTTCTAACCTCGCTTGTGCTTATTTTTAAATATTTGAGCATGTAAAACACGATCACTGGTTATGAAATAGGATGTTTTTTGTCTTATAAGAACACCCAAGATAAAAAAAATATGGTTATCATTTACTCACTCTCATGTCATCCACACATCGGTCCAAACAATGAAAGTGAATAGTGATTGTAAACCAAGGTTTCTAGTTTTTCACACAAATCTTTCCTATGGTTTCAGAATACTTCGATTTTTGCGCACAAGTCAGATTGACTACATTTATAGTGCTTTTTCAAGCTTGCAGGCTCTAGTCCCCATTCGCTTTCATTATACTAAAGAGAAGAGCTTGGACATTCTGCTAAAATTCTTTATTGTGTGAATAAAGTTATACAGATTTCAAACAGCATGAGGGTAAGTAAATTACATTTTGTATTGAATCAATATACCTGTGCCTCAGGGCTCAGTACTTGGACCACTTCTCTTCTCTGTCTACATGGCATCACTAGGTTCTGTCATTCAGAAACATGGCTTTTCATATCACTGCTATGCTGATGACACTCAACTCTACCTCTCATTCCATCCTGATGATCCGACTATAGCTGCTCGCATCTCAGCATGTCTAACAGACATTTCTTGTTGGATGACGGACCATCACCTTCAGCTCAACCTGGCTAAGACATAACTGCTTGTGGTATCAACAAACCCATCACTTTATCAAAATTTCACCATCCAGTTAGGCTCATCAACCATAACTTCTTCAAAAACAACTAGAAACCTTGGTGTTGTGATTGACGATAAGCTGCATTTCTCAGACCACATTGCTAAAACTGCCCGGTCCTGCAGATTTGCTTTATACACCATTAGGAAGATCAGGCCCTTTCTTTCAGAACATGCAACACAACTCCTTGTTCAAGCTCTTGTTCTGTCCAGGCTGGGCTATTGCAATGCTCTCTTGGCAGGTCTTCCAGCCACTTCTATCAAACCTCTGCAATTAATCCAAAATGCCGCTGCAAGACTAATCTTTAATGAGCCGGAAAGAACACGTCACACCTCTGTTCATCAATTTGCACTGGTATATGTATACTGTATATGTACACCTTGCTACGTGTACTGCGTTAGGCTAACCGAGACTTGTCATTTGCACTTATACTGTATATTGTTGATCTTTTGTTAGTTTTGACTGCTTTTATTGTCCTCATTTGTAAGTCGCTTTGGATAAAAAACATCTGCTAAATGACTAAATGTAAATGTAAATATACTGTATAAACTCACAATTTCCAATTCGCATTCAATTCGTTCCTCTAAAATATTACACAGACGTAAAAACATCACTTAAGGGGGTCATATGTTGCGATATCAATTTTGCCTTTCTCTTTGGAGTGTTACAAGCTCTTGGTGCATAAAGATGATCTGTAAAGCTGCAAAGACTAAAGTCTCAAATCCAAAAATATATTTTTTATAAAAGTTAAGAGTCAACCACGCCTACCTAAAACGGCTCGTTCTAACACACCCCCACATGTCTACGTCACGATGGGGGAAGATTTGCATAAAGCCGCCCAAATGTTCACGCAAAGAAAGAAAGCGTAACTTTTATTCTCGCTGTAGTATTGTTATTGTTGCCGCCGCCATGTCGTGAAGGCACTGTGTGCTTCGTTGTGAAAGCGAAACTACTTTGTTTGACCTTCCAAAAGAGAACGATATCCGCTTCGTCATGCCTGGAGCTGATCCGTGCTGGTCGCTGAGGAAATACATCAATTTCGCGCTGTGGATCGCCGAATCGGCTTTCACCGTGAACGAAGAGGAGTACAGCCCGGGGTCGTCACATGTGGTTGCCGCAAGCCCGCCGGATACTCCGTCGAATCCGCCGGCCGCGCCGTTCTCAAACCAGCCCGCCTCTTCTCACTCAAGCCCGCCTGCCGCCA
>NW_015505264.1:1078516-1153622 GCF_001515645.1 Sinocyclocheilus grahami | reverse complement strand
TGTGTGTGTGTGTGTGTGTGTGCATGCATGCACTACTTGGCTGAATTACCTTGGGTTTACACATGGTATGTCATGGTGTTTTTGGAGCTGTGTCCCATTGCTAAAAGATTAATGTGCCATCTATGATTCTTGAGCATCTCTGGTCAGGTAATTTCCTCCATCAGCCTTTCCGTAGATGGTGACCTCCTTTTACATGGCAGGTCTCCTCTCTCGAACCCATGTTGGAGAAAGTGTTATTAGACAGCAAACTGGCTGTGTGAGGTGAATGAGAGAGGGCAGCTCTGTGAAGATGGTTAATCTTGTGAGTTCCTCTCACCTTTGCCCAGGGGTGAGACATCTACACTGTATAATTACCACATAAAACTTGCAGGAAACACCTCCAGCATGCTTAGAGAAATATAGAGTCTAGGCTGTCATTCTAACCACCTCTTTCTTGTTCTCTTTTACTCTAACTTTGCTAATTGTATCCCACTGTGAATGAGAGGAGAAATTGTTCAGAGAGTGGTTACAGTAATATGAGTGATCTAAATGGGGATATACAGTACTATAGACTATAGAAAGCTAATTATACAGCATTAGTGGTGGGGGGTTTCAGTAACTCCATCTGCAGCTTATATTGTTACACCAGTAGGTGAAAGTGACTGTCTCTATAGGTGAATGAACTATTTGCTCAACTGATCCATTCAAAAACTAAATAAGTGACCATCTTTACGAATGAGCAATTTAACCATTCACTCAACCGATTTGTTAAAAACACTCATTCATTCAGGACAAAACAAATGTCTTTATGAAGTATCATTGTGTCTTTCAACCAACTGATTCGTTCACAAATGCTAAATCATTAAGGGATTAAATAAACAACTGTCTTTATGAGAAAGTTCTTGAATAATTTACATGACTGATTCGTTCCAAAACACTCTGGCTGCATCTGCATATGCATTTATATATGTAGCATATGTACAGCATCTATATACTGAAATTACATTCATGCTATACACATTTATATTGCACTGAAGTACATAATCAGATTTTTGGATACAGCTACTATTTTTATAAGTGAGTCTTTGAATCATTTACTCAACCGACTTGTTCAAAAACACTGATTCATTCAGGAATGTCACTGTTTTGTGTTTGGAGATGTACAAAGATTTTTTCTACTTTGTGTTTGGGACCATTTTCATTGGTGAAGCAAACAGCAATGTTGATTGTGTGGCATTGCTTAATTATAAATACATTTTGCATTTTAGAGTAAAAATTATTTACTTTTGACTTTTTACTTCTTACTTGCTTTTGTGGATGTCACATGTCCCCAAAAGAAAGATCACATTTACAGATTTAGCTCACATTTGGAAATAACACACACACACACGTGCAACAGACTTTGTCTTATTCATTCCATGTCATAATATTAATTTGCTTACAACTTCTCAAAATCCTGGAATGAATGGAAATTAGAAAGCCAGATTTTCAATGTGGCCTCAGAATTTTTGACCCCGTTATTTCTCTTCATCATTTCCTCTCCCATATGTCTCTCTGTTTTTCCATCATTCCATCTTGTTTGTTATCTCTCCCGCATATATTCTCTAAAAATGTCCATACATGTCAACCAAACAGTGAGAGGAGAGACAAAGCCACTGAGTTAATTGCCCATCATTTACAGCAGATGGCTGCTGACAATATGTAAATGGTAGTGTGTGTTTTTGTGTGTTCATGTGCTGTTAGAGCATAAGTGTGTGTGTGTATTTGGGAGAGATTTGGTCAATGATTTTATTTCTCTTGATTGATAGTTAATGACTATAAAGTGATAACAGCTGCAATTACCGGTTGTAATTTTCAGCAATTTTTTCTAACCTCGCTTGTGCTTATTTTTAAATATTTGAGCATGTAAAACACGATCACTGGTTATGAAATAGGATGTTTTTTGTCTTATAAGAACACCCAAGATAAAAAAAATATGGTTATCATTTACTCACTCTCATGTCATCCACACATCGGTCCAAACAATGAAAGTGAATAGTGATTGTAAACCAAGGTTTCTAGTTTTTCACACAAATCTTTCCTATGGTTTCAGAATACTTCGATTTTTGCGCACAAGTCAGATTGACTACATTTATAGTGCTTTTTCAAGCTTGCAGGCTCTAGTCCCCATTCGCTTTCATTATACTAAAGAGAAGAGCTTGGACATTCTGCTAAAATTCTTTATTGTGTGAATAAAGTTATACAGATTTCAAACAGCATGAGGGTAAGTAAATTACATTTTGTATTGAATCAATATACCTGTGCCTCAGGGCTCAGTACTTGGACCACTTCTCTTCTCTGTCTACATGGCATCACTAGGTTCTGTCATTCAGAAACATGGCTTTTCATATCACTGCTATGCTGATGACACTCAACTCTACCTCTCATTCCATCCTGATGATCCGACTATAGCTGCTCGCATCTCAGCATGTCTAACAGACATTTCTTGTTGGATGACGGACCATCACCTTCAGCTCAACCTGGCTAAGACATAACTGCTTGTGGTATCAACAAACCCATCACTTTATCAAAATTTCACCATCCAGTTAGGCTCATCAACCATAACTTCTTCAAAAACAACTAGAAACCTTGGTGTTGTGATTGACGATAAGCTGCATTTCTCAGACCACATTGCTAAAACTGCCCGGTCCTGCAGATTTGCTTTATACACCATTAGGAAGATCAGGCCCTTTCTTTCAGAACATGCAACACAACTCCTTGTTCAAGCTCTTGTTCTGTCCAGGCTGGGCTATTGCAATGCTCTCTTGGCAGGTCTTCCAGCCACTTCTATCAAACCTCTGCAATTAATCCAAAATAAGACTAATAGACTAATCTTTAATGAGCCGGAAAGAACACGTCACACCTCTGTTCATCAATTTGCACTGGTATATGTATTGTACACCTTTACACCTTGCTACGTGTACTGCGTTAGGCTAACCGAGACTTGTCATTTGCACTTATACTGTATATTGTTGATCTTTTGTTAGTTTTGACTGCTTTTATTGTCCTCATTTGTAAGTCGCTTTGGATAAAAAACATCTGCTAAATGACTAAATGTAAATGTAAATATACTGTATAAACTCACAATTTCCAATTCGCATTCAATTCGTTCCTCTAAAATATTACACAGACGTAAAAACATCACTTAAGGGGGTCATATGTTGCGATATCAATTTTGCCTTTCTCTTTGGAGTGTTACAAGCTCTTGGTGCATAAAGATGATCTGTAAAGCTGCAAAGACTAAAGTCTCAAATCCAAAAATATATTTTTTATAAAAGTTAAGAGTCAACCACGCCTACCTAAAACGGCTCGTTCTAACACACCCCCACATGTCTACGTCACGATGGGGGAAGATTTGCATAAAGCCGCCCAAATGTTCACGCAAAGAAAGAAAGCGTAACTTTTATTCTCGCTGTAGTATTGTTATTGTTGCCGCCGCCATGTCGTGAAGGCACTGTGTGCTTCGTTGTGAAAGCGAAACTACTTTGTTTGACCTTCCAAAAGAGAACGATATCCGCTTCGTCATGCCTGGAGCTGATCCGTGCTGGTCGCTGAGGAAATACATCAATTTCGCGCTGTGGATCGCCGAATCGGCTTTCACCGTGAACGAAGAGGAGTACAGCCCGGGGTCGTCACATGTGGTTGCCGCAAGCCCGCCGGATACTCCGTCGAATCCGCCGGCCGCGCCGTTCTCAAACCAGCCCGCCTCTGCTCACTCAAGCCCGCCTGCCGCCACTCACTCAAGCCAGCCTCCGCTCACTCTAGCCCGCCGTGTGTTTCATTGTGAAAGCGAAACTACCTTGTTTGGCCTTCCAAAAGAGGACACGACTAGAAATCAGTGGTTAAGTTGTATTTACAACACTGTTCCAGAACAGTTCAGCCCAAATAGTCAGAGGGGTTCAGTGCGTTTTATGGAGTACTGTTTCCTGATCCTGGTAGAGTAGACTACAATGCCAGCTGTTCTGACTCACAGACTGTAAGTACGTTTTCATATTTAAAGAATTTGCCACTGACGGTTCAAACGCGAGTTTTGGGCACTGTAGAGTAGCACTTGTTGTTTGTCATTTCTCCGATCACAAATGCAGACATGGCTTTATGTTTACGCGGTGCGATGCAATGCAACTCGTAAAAAGACAGTATAAGTCATTATAATCCATAATTATGTCCCCACTGGATGCAACAAAATAATGTTCTTTTTAGCAACATCATATGACCCCTTTAAAGTAGCCTTTTTATCCATCCAGCAAAGCTCTCCTATGTTTATGTGACAGTAGTCCTTTTTATTTAAAGCAAAGCCCTTGAGGTTTTGCCTTCCACATCAAGCACTCTTCATAAAGAGCATGGACTGTGTTGGTAATTTAAGATGGGTGGTTTTAATACTTAACATGAATTGAATAAGGGGCTGGAATCAATGGACTAGGCAGAAGCTCAGTCCACAGAGCATGATCTATGTTCCAGTGGGCAGCTCACGCAAGCACACAGGAAGCTGTGAAACCACAACCGTGCAGAATCTTCCTGTCGCTGGATCGATAAACTCTGTAAACACTCGCCCTCTTACTCTCTTGCGTGGCTGTAAATCAGGACTCAGCGTATAGTGCTTCCACAACAGACTGAGAGTGTGTGAATGTAAATATGAATGTAGCTCCTTGGATATTAATAGTTGTATTCCCACATTGGTAATACAAAATCCTTTGAATGGATTTTGGGCAAAATATATATTGGGCATTAGTGCCCATTCAGTGAAGAATGTATTCTCAGAGGACAATTTTATTGCTCAGAGGTTGCTCTGTCATAGCTCAGGAGAATTAATGGAGCTCTCAGTTATGCTTCAGTGAAGTATCAACTTTTTTAAGAGATATAAAATAGAAACATGAGCATGAGCAACATAGCACAGAATTTGATGAGAAATGTTTGAATTCATATTGAAATCTATGATCTTGATCTAATACATATATCACAGATCTATATATACTGTATACTGTATATATTGAGAGTACTGTTCCAGTCTTAATATTTTGAAAGATTTTTATTTAATTTTATCATTTTGTCTAAGCTGGTTCTCAAAGGGTCCTTGCCTGATAAAATTACCCTTATTAATGAGCCAAAAAGCAGATGTGGTCTTGAAGTATATCAAGTCTTGTGTGAAAACATGAAACGAGCAGTCTGTTAAAACATGTCCCCCTCTCACGCTGCATATTTTGATTAGATTAAATATTTGCTATTAAGTGTTATTGGAGCCAGATGGAGTCTTGTTCATTTTACAGTAATTAGGACAAGACGAATCACTAATGAAACACACACACACTGTGTGGTGCTGCAGCATCCCTTCATCTGCTCACACACACGATGCAATTTGATCACTGCAATGTATTGTGATTTCAATGTCTGGATAAAATGACACTCTGCTTCCGTTCAATTTTAACAATGTTGTCAGACTTGCTTTTGGTGACCTCTAGAACTATCCTTTACTGGTTTTAAATAGCAGGTTTTTATGTTTACATTTCTTCTGCTCTCTTTTAAGGAGGATATGCCAGTTGCGGTACTATATCAGACAATAGTGTTGCCTTGAAATCAAGGATACACCTCTAGTGATCCAGTCGGTGCATCACAGTTGGCCTTGAGTGCTTATTCGAGAGCAGAAACAGTGTTCAGTAACTGGCTTCAAAGCAAGGAGGACCTCTATTGGTCAAGATTCAGCACTTACACCACAACTGCAGAGGGAGGAATAAACTGGCACTTATCTGTCAATATTCATCTGAAAAGCAAATTCTGAGTGCTATGGAAATAATCACATGACAGCGATTTAAAAAAAAATCTGATTTGTCAGTGTTTAGCTTTTTAAAGGGATAGTTCACCCAAAAATGAAAATTACCCCATAATTTACTCACCCTCAAGCCATCCTAGGTGCATATAACTTTCTTCTTTCAGATGAATACAATCAGAGTTAAAAATAGCCATATTTAAATCTTTATACTGTAATCCCGTAATCTCTAACTTTCGCTAACTGTTGTATGTGCATTCACAAGAGAGTGGCATTCCAGCGGATGACATAGGTGTAGCATAAACTCTAGTGAGAAGTGACGAACACCAATCATGAAGTAGAAGTACAAAACAAGGATTTGTAAAAGAAAATGTCAGAGAATTTCGATATAAGCCAAGAGGAGACTGGTTTTCCTTTGCTGTAAACAAAACTTGGTTCTCATGAGACCTGCATATTCTCACCGGAGCTTACGCTACGCCTACGTCCTACGTCATCCGCTGGAACACCACTCTCTGGTGAATGTACGTATGACAGTTAGCAGAAACTAGAGATTAATAGATAGTTATACAGATGGATAGTAGAGATAATTTTAAATATGGATACTTTTCTTACACAAAGGCATTGCTTCGCTTCAGAAGGCTTTTATTAACCCCCGGAGCTGTGAGTACTTTTTATGATGGCTGGACGCACTTTTTTGGGCTTCAAAATCTCACCCACCATTCACTGCCATTATGAAGCTTGGAAGAGCCAAGACATTTTCCAATATAGCTCCGATTGTATTCGTCTGAAAGAAGAAAGTCTATAGCTATAGCCCCCCTAAAAATGGCCTAGCGACGCCCATGCTTGAGAGTGAGTAAATCATGGGGTAATTTTCATTTTTGTGTGAACTATGCCTTTAAGTAAGTTAGAATAATTCCACCAAAACTAGTGAATTCCCAACAAACAATAAATATTCTCAGATTAACTTCAGTTAACATTCTGGCAAGGTTCTTTCAAAATTAATTCTCAAAATTAATTCTCAAAACATTAGCACAAAACAAATTATTTATACATCACTCATTGGAAAGGTTTTATTTCTGAAATGTTTCAGTTGGAGATTCATCTATTGTTTTTTTAATGTTTCTGCTTGTTTCGGATGTTCAGAGAACATTCAATATAACATTCCCATAATGTTTGGAAAATTATAAAATGTAATGTTGCTTTAATGTTTGCATAACAAAAAAAAAGACATTAAAAAAAATTTGTTTTAAATGGACGTTTTGAATGACATTCATTCAACATTCATAAATAACATTTTCCTACAGTATGGGAATGTTAGCAAGACATCAGAACATATTTTTGTTAGCTGGGTTAAAAAGGCCTTGACTCATTCACATTGGTGAGCTAGCCAATTAGTTTATTTAATTTATTAGCAGCCATGCTAATAAAACCATGCAGCACATCATATCTTGCATCTGCTTTGCTCATTAACTGCCAGTGAAACCCCCCACTCTCTCTCTTTTCATACAACCCTCCTCATCGCCAACCACTTGCATCACTTTCTGCCTGCTAGCGGTGTGTGTGTAGCTCTTTGATTCTTCCCGATCGGAGGATAAACATGGGTCCCGTCCTGAAGCAGAAAGCCATTATATGCACTCTGTGTCTGCAGCCGCCCGTCATGCATCGCGAGGCTCAGATCCCGGCGAATCAAAGGTGTCCATTCTACCTCCAGCTCTGGCATGAATATTAATGGGTGCTGTGCCAGCTGCCCTCCTCTGTGATGTAATTGCAGTGCTGAGTGCCTCCATGCCACAGAGACAGAGTTCATATACAATACAAAATAAAACACAAAGACCAACCACACCCACTCTGTGATCGAGCTTGTTATTGTCAAGAGAAAGTAAAAAGCACTTTTTCAGTGCTGAAAAAAGCTCCTAAGATTAGCACATGCTCCGCAATTTGGAAAAGATGGTTATAGAACACTTCAGGCTGTGGCTTCTACATACGCGTTCGTATTCAGGACAGAACAGTTGCCTCTTTTCTTCACCTGATATGACCTTCTTCGTCTTTGTGACCATCTGCCCACAACACATATTCATATACACAACTGATGAGCTCTGTATCCATTCATATTTGACAGACTGTCATTCATCTGTGCAAGATACAACCTCAGCACAGTAATGAGAACTGTAGCGGTTATATTAATTTACATATTCCTACATACACTGTCCCTGTTGAATATTTCAGTACATTTAGGCCTTCGTAATTTACTTAAATCTGAAATGCACATAATATGTGCGCTCTTACACTGATGAGGTTAAAGCCTACAAAAATGTTGAATACAGTGTGGTTGGTTTACAGAACGAATGACTATTGGGAGTTTGTTCTTTTTAATGAATGATGCTGTGAAACATACAGGACAACCAGTGTAGTTGGATTCCTGAATGAATCATTTTAAGGATTCGGTTCTTTTTAGTGAATTGAAAACATAGCACAACCAGTGTTGTAGGGTTTCTGAAGGAATTAGTCCTATGAATTGGTTCTATTGGTGAATCAAACACAAAAAGCGCAACATGTAGGTGATTCCTGAATGAATGAGTCTTTTTAGTGAATCAAAAGGTTTGCAGCTTAATTACAACTAACTGTAAGTTACTGAGTGGTTGTTCATATGACATGTAGTTAGGGATGCACATTATGAGATTTGTCAGCATCTCATATCTCTGGAATCTGTAAGAAATGTGAATCATTAAAGCTTCTGCAGAAATTCAATACATTTTAAACTTGACACTGTTCTAAGCATTGAGTCTCAGTCTCTGCCAAATTACTCTGTGATAAATCCTAATGTGGTGAAACTTGGGAAGTGACCCTTTGTGGTAAATTCTTTATCGGCAGCCACTGCTGAGACGTGGAACTTAACAGAAATTCTGCTGTTCTGAAGTTCTGAGAACTTTGAGGTTTTTTTCTCTCTCAGTCTTTTGGGTTTATTTGGCATGTTGTTTGTTTGTCCTGGATCTGTCAGTCATGTGTTATGTGACAGATTAGAGAATAAAAACCAAAAGGATGGGAGAGACAGAGTGCGGTAATCACCAGCACCATCCACTCTGTGAAATAAGACCCAGTTCTGTCACGCTTTTCCTCAGAAAAGCTTATATGAGCAGTGAGCACTATAGAGACTGCTAGAATGAGATCCAACCTTCAGGTTCAGACAGAGAGCCATCTGTAATTCTTTCCCTGATGAATGGATAGGAGACATGCACACCTTAGGACAGGGATTTGAACACTTAACCCTAAAACTTTGGCATATAACTTATCCCATTCTATTTGTGGTATGGTTCATCCCAAACAGTCCTTTTTCTCATATCTAGTTAAAACGTCCGATTCATTCAAGCGAGTCAGTTCATCCTGAACGGTCCTCTTCTCTCTCATATCTTGTTAAAATGTCTGATTCATTGAAGTGAATCAGTTCATCCTGAACGGTCCTCTCTCTCATATCTAGTTAAAATCTCCAATTCATTCTAGTGAATCAGTTCACCCTGAATGAACCTCTCTCTTGATTCATTCTAGTGAATCTCTTTGTTCGGACGATTAATTTAAATGACACAAAAATCATTCACCAATTTGTGTCCCTTGTACTGTGTATTTGATTTTGACTCAATTATTATGTAAATTGTTTTTGTTGTATTTCGTATTGATTTGTTCATTCAGATTTGATACTGTCACTCTAATTGAGATTGTTAATTCATTCAAAACCCCACATAGCTTTTAAATGAGCAAAAATATATACTTCTGGTTACATTATTAATTATATTACTGGGCAATTATACTTTTAATTACTATACATTAAATACTACGCTTATAATACTTTAAATTATAAAAACAACTTGTCCCTTTAATTATTGTAATATATTGTTTGTATTTTGACTTTTTGTATCTGTATGGGTTTAATTTCTGACACTATAAATTACTTGTTATTAGAATGATATATTGCATATACCTGCAAAATTAGGTTGCTGTTTTGGTTTTGAAACCATAGCTGCACATATATTTCTGGTTAAAATGGCTACATTGTGATCATTCGGGCTGAGAAAGAGACAGAAAGCATTGAGAGCTCTGATACCCAGTGGGACACTGTGTAAATGAAATCTAAACAGATTCATAAGAAGCTTTGTCAATGTTAATAACGCATCTTTCGATCCAGCGGTCCTGTCGAACTTCACATTGTCTTGGCCATTCTCACATTCTCTTAGCAGTCAAGGCTGTCTGTTTGCTGGGCTTCTTAACCCAGACCTGTCATAATCCAGTGTGGTATCCTCAGTGTGGTGCTCAGTCCTGGTATGGAGCTTTAGGAAATGCACATGTCAGCATATGGTTCTATGGCATAATGGAGAACTTTAGCAGGGGACAGAAGGAAGAGGGCCAGGGGAGGGGTGACAACAGTTGTAATCGGATCATTGGCTAAAACAAGCTGAGTCGATGGGATCAATAGAAACTGCACATGCAGCAAAGAGCCTTTAATGGCCTTTAATCTCCATTAGGTCTTAGAAGGGAAGTCAGAGGAGAGAAGTTCAAGCCCCTCCAAGTGTCTGTTTTGTGAATATTCTTTCTTTTTAAATTTAAGGACGATTCTGGTTTTGGAGTTGATTTGTTATATTTAAATATAATGATTTATATGATTTATATTCATCAAAGAGTCCGGAAAAGTGCTTAATATATTCCACAAAAATATTCAGCAGCACAACTGTTTTAACATTGATAATAATATAAAAATAAAAATGTAATAATATTTAAAAAATCAATAAAAATATGTTTCTTAAGCATCAAAGGATTATATTAGAATGATGTCTGAAGGATCGTGTGACACTGAAGACTGAAGTAATGATTGCTTGAAACAAATATTACAATAGAAAACATGGAATATTTTAAGTGTAATAATGTTTCACAATATTACTGTTTTACTGTAAATTTGATCAAATAAATGCAGCTAGTCTCTAGGCTATACCTTTAAGGACCAGATAACTTTAAACAAAAGTTCTATTAACTTTACTGGTAGAACGTTTGTTTATAATTTTGAGAACAACTTTTCACAAGAAATTTTTTTTCCATAAGCTACAGTGCTGTGAAAAGGTTTTTGCTCCCTTCCTGTTTTTTTTTATTTTTTGCATTTTTGTCACATTTAAAAGATTCAGATCATCAAACAAATTGTATTATTACACAAAGATAATGCAAGTAAATACAAAATGCTGTTTTTAAATGATGATTTCATTTATTAAGGGAAAAAAGCTGTCCAAACCTACCTGGCCCTACGTTTTTTATATATATATATATACGCTAATACACTAAGCTAATATATGTATAATATGTATAAGTATAGGAATATATATATTTAAAAATTCAAATTTTTTACTGATGCAGAAAACAGTAACTTGTGAAGAGAAATCTCTGCATAGTATTATCATGCATTTAAAGGAAATGCTTTTAAGATAACACTAAACATCATTATCCGTTTTGTGGCAAATCCCTATCAGATGGATAAGTAAAATAATTTTTCAACAGGCAACCGTCCTATAAAGCTTCAGCCTAACCTTTCTCTCAGCCATTTTTCGGCAGTTAAATACGACAGTTGCTTCAAAGAGAGCAGAATCAAAGGCCTTTGGCTGTGGCTCTCATCTCTTCCTAATTGGCTATGCTGAGTCTTCGAAAGGAACATCTGTAGAATAACAGATCACCATTCAACTGCATCAGAATGAATCAGCTCCTTCTGATAAAAAAAGATTAAAATCACTCACTCGGTTTGTCCATCATGATAAAATACTAAAGTCTTGACTGCAGCTTTACCCTTTAGGATGGATGATACAATTAAATGCATTATAAATATGTAAACCAGCACTAAAGTGAAGTACAGTGGGGCAAAAAAGTATTTAGTCAGCCACCAATTGTGCAAGTTCTCCCACTTAAAAAGATGAGAGAGGCCTGTAATTTTCATCATAGGTATACCTCAACTATGAGAGACAAAATGAGAAAAAAAAATCCAGAAAATCACATTGTAGGATTTTTAAAGAATTAATTGGTAAATTCCTCGGTAAAATAAGTATTTGGTCACCTACAAACAAGCAAGATTTCTGGCTCTCACAGACCTGTAACTTCTTCTTTAAGAGGCTCCTCTGTCCTCCACTCGTTACCTGTATTAATGGCATCTGTTTGAACTTGTTATCAGTATAAAAGACACCTGTCCACATCCTCAAACAGTCACACTCCAAACTCCACCATGGCCAAGACCAAAGAGCTGTCAAAGGACACCAGAAACAAAATTGTAGACACGACTGATCCGTGTAAACGAACGAATGAATGGGGCCATGTATCGTGAGATTTTGAGTGAAAACCTCCTTCCATTAGCAAGGGCATTGAAGATGAAATGTGGCTGGGTCTTTCAGCATGACAATGATCCCAAACACACCGCCCGGGCAACGAAGTAGTGGCTTCGTAAGAAGCATTTCAAGGTCCTGGAGTGGCCTAGCCAGTCTCCAGATCTCAACCCCACAGAAAATCTTTGGAGGGAGTTGAAAATCCGTGTTGCCCAGCGACAGCCCCAAAACATTACTGCTCTAGAGGAGATCTGCATGGAGGAATGGGCCAAAATACCAGCAACAGTGTGTGAAAACCTTGTGAAGACTTACAGAAAACGTTTGACCTCTGTCATTGCCAACAAAGGGTATATAACAAAGTATTGAGATTAAATTTTGTTATTGACCAAATACTTATTTTCCACCATAATTTGCAAATAAATTCTTTAAAAATCCTACAATGTGATTTTCTGGATTTTTTTTCTCATTTTGTCTCTCATAGTTGAGGTATACCTATGATGAAAATTACAGGCCTCTCTCATCTTTTTAAGTGGGAGAACTTGCACAATTGGTGGCTGACTAAATACTTTTTTTCCCCACTGTATGTCACAGTACAACTCACCGTTTCAAAGATAAGCCAATGTCACATTATGACTGTTTAAATTTGTGAAACATACTCTAATCAGATGCTACATGTTTTAACATTAAAACTCCTATAAAGGAGGCAGAAGGTGAGGAGAGGGAAAATGGAAAATGTGAAAGCTGACTGAGCACTTCTCAAACGTTCATTGGCAATCATTTGCACTGCTAAGATCAAGATGCACTCCTGAAAATGCCCATTTATATTATGCTACAAAATGTTCTACAGATGCATCTCAACATGGTTATTTTAAAAATATGTACTTTTTATGTATATATATATGCATGGCACAGTTCAGCACGTCTATTGATTTGCTGTGATTAATCTGAGATGTATGTTTTGTTTGAAAGGCCTGCTGTGATCTGATCCGGCTTCTCAAAAACAAGGGCCAGGAAACCCCAAGCCAGCACAAGGGCTGATGAAATAAACACCATCATTTGCATATTCAGCCTTTGTTCTTTTCATGCCTGTGAGCCAAAATGGCAATTAGAGGGTGTAGCAAAGGTTATTAATAGCATATATGTGTTGTACAAACTCACCTAAAAAAAAGGCAAAAGAAAACGTTTAGCAGTTCGAGCCAGATGGGAGTACTGATACATATGTGGCGAACATGGTAAAGTCTTAATTTAAAGCCTCCATCTTAGTAATTACAAGTTTTTCTACAGCACCAGACAAAGAGGAATTTCCTCTGTCACGCAGAGGGATTCTCTTGGCAAGCCACCATAAATTGACTTTACAAAGGTGCAGATTGGACAACAAGTGCCACGTTCATGCTGTAATTGCCTGATTAAAGATGAAGAGGCTTCTGGGCGAGAGATGAGAGCTCTGCCTTTTCCACCAAAATGACATAAGACCTTGTCACCGAGTTCATGTAGCTGCACTCTCATCCTTGCTTGCCATTATACTCTTCCAGTGGAACAGAATCCTTTTTTCTGGTGTTGCTTTTTTGTAAACTACATGCACACAAAAATATATTCCTGTAATATTTACCTTTTTTAAGGGAATCCAGTGGACGGTTTTAATTGCAGCACATTTTGTTAAATGCATAGTATATAAATAAAATCTAAAAAGAAACAGAAATTGTGTGTTGATAAATTAATCACAATTCATGTTATTTTAGAAATTTCAAAATTTGTTTTATTTTCCCTAGAACTAAAATTGCAAAATGCCTTATCAAAGCAAGTTTCTTATGTAAATGCGTATTGTCACATTTATAATTAGATAACTTCATTTGCATGGCCTCAGAATAATGCTCAGTATATAGTTGCAAACAGCAAAACCGAAAGTTCTCATGCAATACGAATTTGGAAGATACGAATAATGTTTCACAATCATTAAAGGACATTCTGAAAGGAAAAACTCGAAACTTGGCATCGCTAAACATGGATAACGTTTATTTTAGCTAGCGAGTCACCTATAGGAGAAAACGGTCACGTTCTCACTGAGCTTCAGCAATTCGGACTGAATCCTGCTAAGCAGCAGATTGGAATCCTGATCAGTCCAAAAAAGCATTAAAGAGGTTCTCCTGAACACCAGGCCTGGTTACGTCTGGGGATGATGGACTTCAGAGGAACTTATGGCATTTCTGAACAGGTTTCTCCTATGACAAATGCACTTTTGAATGACAAGATTGCAGGAAAAAAATAACCAAACAAAAAAATACAGGGAAAAAAAAGTGCATTTGGCTGGTGTCATTCTACACCAACCTGCGAAACTATTATTTGGTACACAGAAATAGATGCTGATACACAAAGGTGAAAGGGCTACTCTGGAGGCGGTCTACAATATCGGACGTGATTATTCTGGCTTGGGATTCAGTCAGGTGGGATGCAAGCTTCTGCGCCTTAATTATGTTTTTTACAGCTTCACGTCAATTCAAGTAAAGATTTTTCTTTCCTTGGATACATAATTCTCATCTCCTCTGAGTGTGCTCAAATTTATAGAGCACTAAAATTTTAATGATTTACCAAAACAAACAAACAAAAACAAGACAAAACAATAAGCCTACAAATACATTTGAAATCCTCAGAACCAACTACACTGGTTAGTCAGTTAATACCAAACAGATGTCCAATGATAGTTAAGGGTACTGGTAGAAGCTTTTAGAAGGGCTGAAAGTGCTTTAAGATACAGTTTACGTGAGTGATTTTCTTTCTGTTTCGTGTGAGACTTGAGCGTAAGGGCAGAGCCATCAGAAGTTGACGCAGAAAAGTCCACAGTCGTGATTAAGTGTTCGTACATCGTTTTCAGCAGAAACAAATACATCAGAAGCCCATTCTTCCTCTGAGGTTACACAATATTTAAGGTTCTACATCATTAGTGTTGACGTTCTACCAAGGAGATCTCTGTAAACCTACTGTTTATTTCTATTTCGCTCCTGTAAAGAAAGAGAAAGAGAGAAAAGAGACAAAATTAGATGATTAAATAGAACATGAAGCCATTAAACTTTTACTAAGCTAGTTTGTTTTAACTAACAGAAATGAAAGTGTCTTTAAAAACCCTTGCGGTTTGTTGGTTGCTCATTAAATCAAGATAATCTTTTCAACACTTCAAAATGCTCTAGAATCTTTTCTGCTTGTGATTTGGCTCTTGTTTAAGGATTAACCGATTTAAAAATTCTACCAATTAGCTGATCATAATTGTCATGAAATATATATAAAATTCCATTTAGTTTAAATAATATAAAAGAAAACTAACATTTTATTTTTTTATGCTAACAATACATTATAATGTTGCGATACCTAAGTTCACTGTATGAAAAATTTATATTAATTTTGAATTCTGACAGAGATTAGACAGTAATATTAATTTATAATAATATAATATTATTAATATATTATTACACATGTTGTGGGTCACCAAGTAAGCAATTTTAAGAATCTTTTTAAGATGAAAAGGTTTCAAATGTTAGTTTGCTGAAGATGCATGTAAGAGTACAAATGATTCTGCGTATCTGAAGTATCAGAACCGCTGACACAGCCAGTGGTTTCAAAAAAGTATGAGGCTGATAAGATCTCTCTGACATGCAGAGAGTGAAACTTTTCACCCTTAAAGTAATTTTAAAAGAAGTGAGTATTATTTTTGACAAATGTTCATGGGAGATGAAGACCTGTGTTACATAAAAGCCATTTCATTCACGTGTCCCACATGTTATATGACCAGCTGAATACTACTCAATTCATCTTAGTAACCCCTCTTGGAGATTTTGGATTGGAGAATAATTAATCATGCATGACAAATATGCTTGTGAACAGGGTATTTCTACAATGAAGTAACTGAAAACCTGCATTTGCACTATGCTCAAACACACCAATAGGTGTCATTATAAAGTTTGATGACCATGTTCTTATCTTAATGACGCTCAGAAACAACTTAAAGGGATAGTTCACTCAAAAATAAAAATTTGCTAAACAATTACTCACCCTCAGACCATCCAAGATGTAGTCGAGTTCATTTTTTCCATTTGCAACAGATTTGGAGAAATTAAGCATTACATAACTTGCTCACCAATGGATCCTCTGCAGTGAATGGGTGCCGTCAGAATGAGAGTTCAAACAGCTGATAAAAGTATATCACAATAATCCATAAGTAATCCACACAACTCCAGTCCATCACGTCTGGAGTGAAACAAAGTGAAAAGCTGCATGTTTGTAAAAAAAAAAACGAATCCATCATGGCGTATTAACTTTAAACCTTACTTCTGGCCAAAATAGTCCATAATCCATAATAACATTTCCTCCAGTGAAAAAGTTCACAACCCCGTTGTTCCCTTACATCAAAATCCACTGACATTTTTGTTCAAAACGGTTTTGGACTGTTTTTGCTTGTTACCAGTGCTTGATCCGTGCATCTTTCTTTCCTGATTCAGACGAGACAATTTTTTCACATTTTTTTTTAAACCTTACTTCTGGCCAAAATAGTCCATAATCCATAATAACATTTCCTCCAGTGAAAAAGTTCACAACCCTGTTGTTCCCTTACATCAAAATCCACTGACATTTTTGTTCAAAACGGTTTTGGACTGTTTTTGCTTGTTACCAGTGCTTGATCCGTGCATCTTTCTTTCCTGATTCAGACGAGACAATTTTTTCACATTTTTTTAAATAATCAATATTATGATTTAAGGACTTTTATTTTAGCCAGAAGCAACAGTTTGAAGTTAAAAACATGTTAATGACGTATTATTACAAACATGCTTTTAACTTTCACTGGAGTTGTGTGGATTACTGTAATGTTTTTATCAGCTATCTGAACTCTAAACCAACGGCACCAAATCACCGCAGAGGATCCACTGGTGAGCAAGTGATGTAATGCTAAAATTCTCCAAATCTGTTCCGATGAAGAAAAACACTTTTACGTCTTGGGTGTCCTGAGGGTTATTTTCAGCAAATTTTCATTTTTGTGGGAACTATTCCTTTAACCCTCTGGTGTTGTTCGGTCATTTTTGAATGTAAAAATTCACTTTTTAACTTTTACTTTGTTGTTGTTGTTTTTACTTCACCTGAATAGCATGTAACTTGGTAAAGGTTTTGGTATTTGCTATGTGAACAAACACACAAATCATGGTTATGATCTGAAAAGTTACAATGGTCCTGAAAAAAACTTGCACTGTTGTACTGTTCACGGTAAAAAAAATGGAAATGAATGAGAGGTGAGTTTCATTTAGTGGGGACATTTGGTATAATAAAACCTTACTAAGAGTTTTTTTTTTGTTGTTGTTGTTGTTTTTAGATCTCAACCTCAATTTTGGAACACAACTTGATTAGATTTATGAATTTTATGCAGTTTTAGAGTAAAACATTAAATGTTTTTGAAAATGTATATTTCATAGAAAATGTAAAAATAATATTGTTGAGCATTTCTCATAATAATACATTTCTATAACTTCTAAATTTATTAAAAAAAAATTAAGTTTCACTTTTTTTTTCCACTGCAACAATAATCTACTAAGTGTCATCTTTAAAAAGAGAAGAGACCAAATTTAAGTCTGTTCTCCAAAGCATTCGACATTTACAACAGTTTAAGTAGGAAATTTCATTTACGGGTATATGCACAAAAAGGGGTTAAAATATAAGTACAAACTAAAATATGGTACATTCATTTCACTGAAATAAAAAAAATCTGTAATTTTTAATTGCCATGTGAGCAGCACCAGAAGGTTAACATTTAATGCATAAATCTATGACATTTAAAGCTATCATAAAGATATGAGGCAAAAAAAAAATAAACCGTTCATGTTTACTGGCTAAGCAGAGGTATGTTAGCTACATCAGGAGTCTCCAGCCTGGCTCATTATCATTTCCAAACAACAAAAAGCCATGTGCCACTAGAAGGCTTTAATACACTTAATTGGAGATACTGATTGCATTATAGACAGCGCTTTTACAGCCCACTGTTGGCGACTAAATCAGTTGTCAAAATGTCAATGACACAGACTGACAGAATAGATTAGGATTCATTAGCTCATTATTCTTAAATGCTTGACATTTCTGATGATAATAAAAAATAAATAACCAGAGTTAAGCATCACACATTTATGAATGCAAAGTGCCATGCTATATAATGCAAATATTTTTATTCTATACACACTACTGTGTGCCACAAATTAAGACCCCTTCATTAGAATAAATAAAGCAATAAAGCATTCGATTTCACAAATTAAACCAGAGGCCTTGGAGACCTTTTTAATTTAAAGAGTTGATTTTATTATGGCTTTGGCAATCTACACATGATTGGCAAGGTAATGAAATAGAAAGAAATAAGGTTCTGAGAAAAACTTAATCGGAGGTTTTATAATCTCTCATGAAAAAAAAGAAGCTAAATTAGTCCAAGTACAACAAGACATCATGATTAGGCCAAGCGCCATTTTGATTGCAATTTTTCCATTTATATTCTTGACTAACAAGTTTATCCTAAAGTGGCTTACTTAAAGATGCACAAATATCGTGTAAGTGACAAATACGCAATCAGCTGAATACAAATGACATGCTGATGTAACAAGGCCAATAGGGTTGCAGTCCTGCATACAGGCCATATACATGCAGCAACAATTTCAGTCAATTCACAATCTGGTTATTCACAGAAGTAAAAGCAGAAGCTTAACACTGATAAAACACAGAACTCTGTTCAACCAAAGTTTATTGACAATTGCTGCACAATTAAAACATTTATGGTAGCTTTGGTCAAAATATCTTAAACTAAAAAAAACTGGCATTCATTCATGTTTATTCTATACAGGCACGTGACGGCAAAACATTGCAATGGTTATCACCATGTAAACCATCACAAGTTTGGGAGTCACTCCCGAAACTTTGAAGTGAGTACATGACCACAGTATTACAAAGTTGGGCCAATGAGTTTAGTGTAGATATTAAACCTTCTGGTGCCAAACAATTTCCAACAACTTCCAAACAAGTTTAAGCTCTATTAGGATGAGATACTGAATGACTCTATTTGTTCAGATGCAATACACAATACATCTTTAAAGGTTTGACCTGATAAACCTCCAAAATCTTATGGAATCTGATCTAAATGCTGTTTTCATAACTCACAAACAAAGACAAAAAGCAGCTGGTGCCGAGGTAACGGGCACAGACATCAATTATTTGTGTTGGTTGGGCTGGAAATTATGCAAGTCCAATCTATTAATGGGACATCTGCCTGCTGTTTGAGCAGAGACACTGATTGGCATCACAGCTCAACGCCAGAAACGCCAATGGTCAGAGACTTTTTTTTTTTTTTTTTTTTTAAAGAACCATTTATTTCACAATACCTTTCTTCTGAGACTTTAGCAGTTCAGTTAATTGAAATATAGGGGAAATGTGTTATGTGCAAGCAGTGTTGAGCAATAACACAAACAACTTATTATGTGACCACCAGTAATGATGTACTGACTTACCAGATCTAACCAGATTTCATTTCTAATTATGACTGACTACACTGTTTTTGTCTTGCTGCTGCCTATTTCTGAAACTCAGACGAGACAGAAAGGCTTGGAAATTAGTTGCTATTAAAAAACCTACCTTTGGAAATGGATGGGCATGGCGACAGCAGTAAAACGTAACAATGATTACAAGATCTAAAGGTGCAGTGCCTGCTTTCTGCTATTGTGAAGAGTGGCAGAAAGCTGCTCTTACCCTTCGCATGGCTTCCTCTTCCTCCTGCCGCATTTCGTAATGTGCAAAATCGTCAAAGATTGAGGTGGTATGCTTGAAAGTCGCAATAATTTTAAGCACTTGCTTTGCCTTTTCTAGGGGCACTTCCTGAGTGTCCCTGGAGTTGGTGACAGGCTTGTTGTCATTGTTTTCTAAGCGAATGTGCCGCAGTTGGTTATTGGGCACGTCCTTAACAAAGATCCATTTCACCTCAAACTTGCCCTTCCACTTATCCTGGGACCAGACGCCGGCGTAGGCGTTATAGTCCACGGTTGACTTCATCTCGGCCACGCCGCAGAAGTGTCCGCTGCCGTTGACACTAAAGAGCAGGTACAGTGGACCTTTGGCACAGAGCGAGCGGTAGGCGCCGTCCAGACGCTTGTTTCCGTGCTCGGTGCTGCACCAGATGGTGTACTTGATGGAACGGTGGATGTCATCCTCCGAGTAGCTCTTGATGATAAAGACCCGTCCGTTTTTCAAGTTCCAGTCAAAGTCTTTGGGGTTGTAATTGTTGAGGGTCTTGAGCTTCTCCAGCACAGGGTGAACCTCACTGGAAGAAGGCGACAAGCTCATGGGGACTCCCGTCCCAAGGCCAAAGTTCTCCATGCTGCTATTCTGGTTAAATGTGGTTCCTCGGTTCCGAGGAGCCACCCAGCGATTTTGGGGTGGGGGGTTCTGCACCTGAGGTGGGTGCAGGGGCTGCGGGGGACCTGGTTGCGAGTGATGGTGAGGGTGGGGAGGACCTGGAGGCAGCTGCTGAGGATGCTGGGGAGATTGTAGCTGGAGCTGCTGGTGTTGGGGTTGATGAGGCAATGGACTCTGCAGCATGGGCTGAGGTTGGGCCAAGAGATGATGCTGCACCAAGGGCTGAGGCGGGAGCATCTGCTGCACAAGAGGGGGTTTGGTGATGGAGCCTTTGTCCTCCCAGGTCCCAATGTTCATGTTATGCTTTATCGGCGGAGGAGGAATTGTGGCACCGCTTCCCAAACCCATGTTGGGCTTCGTCTTCAACTTGGGCTGAGGTTTCGCCGGTTTCCTCGCGATGGCAGCCCACGAGGTTGGTTTTGGTGCGGAGGAGCTGACGGGTGGCATGATGTTGGCAGCCATGCTACTCATACCCACCATCCCACCTAAAGGAGAACCAACCGTTTTAGTAACCGCCGACATGTCAGAGCCGAGCTTGAGCCCGGCCATTCCCTGATCGATACTACTGAGCCCTGGAACTTTACTAAGTTGCGAGTCACTGCCAAATCCGGCCTGTCCGTCAGCAATGGCCCGTCCCAATGAGCTCGGGGGATATCCGTAACTGCTGCTGTATGCTGAGCTCTGTGTAGACTGTCCCTGAGAACCACTGGTGCCCCAGGTGGAAAAGTCTGCATTTCCAGGAAAGAAGTTAAATCCGTGTTGGCTGAGAAAAGGGGGCGTGTTGCCCAAAGCACCAGGCTGGCTGAAGACTCCGTCGGGAATGAAGTGATGCTCACCATTGCTCATCTGTCCATACGTGGTCAGGTAAGGCATAGGCGGATCTCCTGCGGTGGACCAAGCAGCCTCTCCCAGGGAGTAAGGGAATCCGATAGATGGAGCATAATAGCTGGGCATGTAGGGATCAGACATTGGTGGGTAACTATTACTCTGTAGGGGGTAATTAAAGAGAAGTCAGTAATGATGATGTAACAAACCAGTGGCTAAATAAAGATAAAAACATCAAACATAATCAGTGGGGAAAAAAAGTGTCAAACACACTACCGTTCAAAGTTTTTAAGAATTTAATACTTTTATTCACCAAGGATGCACTAAATTGATCAAAAATAAAGACATTTATAATGTTGCAAATGATTTCTATTTTCAGTTATTGCTGTTCTTTTAAATTTTCTATTGATCAAAGAATCTTGAAAAAAAATATGTATCACAATTTCCACAAAAATATTAAGCAGCACAACTGATTTCAACATTGATAATAATGATAAATGTTTCTTAAGCACCAAATCAGCATATTAGATGGATTTCTGAAGAATCATGTGACACTGCAGAAATTATAATAATATTTCACAATATTACCATTGTTTAAAGTATTTTTAATCCATAAATGCAGCTTTGATGAGTGTAAGAGTCTTCTTTCATTTAAAAAATCTCACAGACTATGGTTTTGAATGGTAATATACAATATAGATGTTAAGTATCAACAAATAATAAAATATGGAAGAGGTCAATGATTTGTTACATATTTACCATAGTTTAATGTAATGGAACACTGAAATGAAATTATAAAAAATAGCAATACTAATATTTTCAGAGTACTGACAACTAATATGACAGTATAAGGACAAAAACTCACCTGATTTGTCTGGCTGCTCAGGTAATTGTCAAAGTCATCATCATTTACAGTATCCTTCTGATGCATCGAACCGTTTGGCACTAAGCAAAATTATACCAAAGACAGAGAGAGACAGTGTGTCAGTTAGTTTTACTTAGTTCAGTGCACCATGATGTTGATACGAAATAATGACACACAGCAAAAGTAAATTACACTTGGAAATTATTATGTCTAAGCAAGAACAACAAGTAAAAGCATATTAATAAATCTAAATTGCTTCATCGGTCAATTGTCACATAGAGAGCTAGATTAATATCAAGACTGGTCTACTACATAAAATATGATTCACAGAAGGAGTGACAATTTATAAATGCACACAAGTGAGACGGCGAGAAACACATCAGTAAACCGAACACCCCTTAAAGAGACAGTTCACACAAAATGAAATTTCTCATCCACATGTTGTCCAGTTGACTTTCTTTGGCTAAATGATGGCCTCAGTCACCATTAATTTTTATGGCATGGGGAAAAAAATGTAATTAAAGTGAATGCTGACTTAAGGTGTATGGCCCTACCATTATGTGTTTCACAGAAGAACAGAACAAAGTAATACCGGTTTATAATAACATGAGGGTGAGTAAATGATGACAGAAATTTAATGTTTGAGTGAACTGTCCCTTTAAAAGAGGACAGAAAACGAATCTTTTCATCACATACCTTTGTTTCCTTGTCCTTTAGGTCTCTGATTTTGGGTTCAAAGTGTGCAGGCAGTGACAAAAAGACACACAAAAAAAACACTATGAACATCAGTTTATCACGAACACAACATGGATACAATGATTCGGCCTAGCAGAAACAGCTATCAAATACCCAAGACTCCCAGTTTGTGGAGAAACGGCTTGACTATGACTGACGTTGGCTGAGTTTTACAACATAATGAAGAGCCCTACTGTGCGTTAGTTTGTTTTGAAACGTGTATTCCTTCCAAGCGCGCCAGTAATGCTGTCTAGGTAGGCAGCTCACTAGGTTTCAAAACACAGCCACTACCTGTACATGCACTATCATGCTTAACGTTATATAGTTAACGTATATAGATGGAACCTGATCGACAGTTGTCGCAGACATCCTCCGGGAGCCCGAGCTGATCGCTGTTATGACTGTCCACGGCTGTCTCTCCTGCCACCGCTGCGGGTTCACGTTGTTTTTCCTCTCTCCGGGTTGTCTTATAATCAAAGCGTATTTCTCAGGCGTTGATCTCCTCGCCCGGTTTCAAACGGTCGGCGATACTGACAGCGAAAGTCAAACGGCTGGGGGAGGTTGCTGCTGTGTGATGTGTTTAAGTTAGTCCGAAACATTCACACCGTATAACGTCTGGAGAGAATATTACCCCTGCTCTGCTCCACAATGGCGGATGGGCTCTGACTCTCACTTCCGTTTGAGCGCTGACCTTCCGCCGCTGACGTAAAAGAGGAGACAAGCGCCTGCTTTTTCATACAGTGCAAAATATTACTCTTGCGATTACTAATGTTAGCTTTATTGTGATATTAATCTATTTTGTACGTTTGGTGGGTTTACAACGCGGTTTCTTTCGGCTTGTTTTTGGTTAGATTTCTGTATATTTATTAAGGATCACACATAGACTGTATTAAGGGACACATCATGCCCAGCTTTTAACTGTTTCGAAACTGTCTATGGTTTTTCGCTTATGACATATTTTATCATAAAGGACTATATTTAAATAATCTGCTGATTCTGTTAGCTAAATTTAGCATACATATTATGTAAATAAACCTTTGTTTTCAATTAAAAGTTCAACGATAACTTAAAGGTGCAGTGTGTAAATTTTAGCGGCATCTAGCGGTGAGGTTGCGAATTGCAACCAACGGCTCAGTCCCCCGCTCACCCCTCCCTTTAGAGAAGCTACGGTGGCCGATACAGGACTAAGATGTCGTCGGTAAAGACAGCAGAGAGCAATGCGATTTCTTTACAAAGGTAAATTAAGGAATTATATTTACTTAATTATTTAATAAATCGATGTTATTGCGAATATTAATGTACTTGTTCTTCATTGTGTCAGTGTTTTATTCGCAAGAACAACAAAGTGACGAAACGCGCTGTGAAGAGCAGTTTGTCCGTTTAGGGCTACTGTAGAAACATGGTGGCGACTTCCATGTAAGGGGACCCGCGGTGTATGTAGATATAAATTGCTCAATCTAAAGTAATAAAAACATAACGGTTCATTAAGTAAGGTCTTTATACACCTCTGAAAACATAGTTATGTATATTATATTGCATTTCTGTCAATAGATCGATGTAAATATTACACATTGCACCTAGCAATATTAAGTTTGGGAAAAATATTTAACATTTTAGTTTACTTCCAATTTTTTGATTTTTTTTAATAGTAAAATTTGCACACTGAGAAACAAAAATCCATAGGCTACAAAACAAAATGCTGGCAAAATGTGTTTGGAAGTGATATAAAGATATATTTCCATGACCATGGGATAGAAAAACGACAGAAAAATAATATTAAAATAAAAAACATCATATTTTCAAATATTAATATTATTCAGAGTATTATGTATTCGTTTGTAATTTAACAGTTATACTTTGGGGGGAAATTGTTATTATTATAAAAAAAGCTATTATTTTACATTATTTTAATAATTAAATCATATAACAAACATTTTACAAAATAATTTAAAAAATCGAGTCTATATATTTTTATTACTAGAGGGCATAACCAAACAGGTGGGTGAAAATGAGAAATAACATATACATGAAAAGACAACATTAAGTCTGCTATAACTGCTCTTTACCGCTTAGTGGCACTGTTTTATTTTGTACGAAAATAACTTGACCGTCAAAATAAAAGTCCTGTTACTGCTTATAACTCCTAGAACCATCAGAAATATAGTAACTTAATTTGCGAAGCGCAAGAAGATCCAGTCTATATCTGTTATGTTATATCTGTTATAAATAATTTCCCATAAGGATCATTCTGTCTTCAAGTCATTCTGTCAGACTGTTCTCAGACTGAGTTGCTTTTCTATTAATTAATTAATTGATTTGTTGATTTTTTTAATGTTGATTTTTACAAAATACAAATACAAAAATGTACCTGTATCTGTCACATTATTACAAACGTGCATAATATGACTTAAAATTGTTATTTTACTTCAATATATATTATTTTAATATTTATTTAATATTTTTATTTTGTTGCTGTTGTTGTGCACAGTTAAACTGAACTTTAATTCTTGAAACGGAGTGTAGTCCAATCCTCGGCCATGCTGAGCTGGTGTGAGTGTTTCTGGCTTCAGCTCACTGTGTGGGGCTGATCCTCCTGAAACACTCCTGCATACTCAGGCTGGGCTTTGGAGTATGCAGAACATGCTGACAGTGATAGCAAACGCACTTAAGGGTGGTGCCAAAATAAATGTAGGTATTATAATGTATATGTGTTTGCTGTAAATGAGACAGAGCATTGAAAGATTCAAGCTCTGTTTAGCTTAGAGGCATTAAAAGATTTAGCGAGGCTAAACTAGATCTCTGTAGTCTCATCGACCTTGTAGATGGTGTACCGTAAATGCAGAGTCATGTTTACTGTAAATGAAATAGCCACTGAATTGACCAGACTTGATTAAACTGCAGCTTCTTCCCTGATTTGGTCACTCTATTCTGTGTTAAATGGTCATAATTGGTTGTTTTTAGCTTTTCACACTCTGTGACACTGTCCAAGTGCAACTGAGAATTGGTATAATAATTTGTTTGGTCTGACATGGATGTCAACACGGACAATATTGTGGTTTTTTTCTGATATGTAGTCTTTCTACTATTTATGTTATCATTCTTTGTTTCATTTACAGTATGTAAATGCAATATGTTTCTACCTTTTTGCTTGTTTTATAGGGTGCCCAAACAGTGTCAGAGGTAAGATATTAGGTTTGGATTCTACACTCACTTAACTTCTCCTTAATGATCCAGAAACACCAGCACAACCACCCCAGTATTAATTAGTTAGTTAGTTAGTTAGTGATATTTTTATTTATTTATTTATAGCTCATTTAAAAAATATATGATTACAATTTTTTAAGAATATAACTGATCTATCTTAGTTATTATAATTTGCCAACCAAATACACTACTGTTTAAAAGTTTGAGGTTGGTAAGATTTAAAAATATATATATCTCTGCTGCAATATTATTACAATTTAAAATAACTATTTTCTATTTTAATATATTTTAAAATGTAATTTATTACCGTGAAGGCAAAGCTGAATTTTTAGCATCATTCCTCTAGTCTTCAGTGTCACATGGTCCTTCAGAAATCATTTTAATATGCTGATTTGGTGTTCAAGAAACATTTCTTATTATCATTGTTGAAAAGAGTTGTGCTTAATATTTTTTTGGAAACTGTGATACTTTTTTTCAGTATTTATTGATGAATAGAAAGTTGAACATTTATTTGAAATATATATTTTTGTAACAATTTATATTTCTTTACTGCCACTTTGATTAATTATAGACATCCTTGCTGAATATAACTATTAATTTCTTTTAAATAAATGAATGCTAGTGTGTTTATTTTAGGTACATTTGTGGCACGTTTCACTGTGGGTCCACATAATGGTTTTCAATGTTTAGTCAGTTCTTGTCAAGTTAAATGCATTCTGCCAGTATTTCTGTTTTAAAATAATTTTTCACAGTTTTATTAATGCACTCTATTCTTCTCCAGGGCTCGGGAATTGTGGTATCAGCACGTTCTTTTGCTGCCTTGACACCTCAGGCCAGCTTTGACATCAAGGTAAAGTTGTCATATTAACTTAAAAGCATGCACAAACAACTTAGTTCATTCAAGAACTTGTTTGATTTCAGAGATGTGACCTTCATCGCTTGGATGAAGGCCCTTCGGTGCAGACGGTGCTCACCAGAGAGGATGGACTCAGGTACTACCGCACTATGCAGACCATGAGACGCATGGAGCTAAAGGCAGATCAGCTGTACAAGCAGAAGATCATACGAGGATTCTGTCATCTTTATGATGGCCAGGTAAGACTAAACCGAATGCCTTGTAAGTCTATAATAGCTGTTTACACACAGTCACTGTAAAATGATTTATATTTTTGCTACCTCTAAGGAGGCCTGTGCTGTAGGCATTGAGGCTGGTATCAATCCCACGGATCACCTGATCACAGCATATAGGGGTCATGGATACACCTACACCAGAGGTGTGTCTGTGAAAGAGATCATGGCAGAGCTCACAGGTGAGGACTTTCTTCATAAAGCTGCATTAAAATAGAAATCCTGCAGTTTATCAGAGATCTTGATTTTCCAAAAGAATACAGTCTGCATTTGAATAATCTCAATCTCCATCCTGATTCTTAAAACCCCAAGAATGATCTTTTACCCTGCCTGTGGTCTACACCACATTTCTGCTGAATCTACAGCCTCATTAAGTGTTATTTTACAATGCTGTGCCTTGAGCACTAATTCAAATGATTTCTGAAAGGATATTCAACTCTGAGGACTGGAGTAATGATTGCTAAAAAAAAACATCACAGCAATAAATCACATCTGATAATATATTAAAACAAAAAACATGTACTTTAATAACATTGTAAAATTATTTCACAATATTTACCATATTTATTTTTTTATCAAAAAATGCAGCAATGGTGAGCTTAAGAGACTTCTTTCAAATACATAAGAAAGCCCATTAAAAAACTAACAAGTAAAAAACTTTGAACGACAGTGTTTATGTATAGCTGTATATAAATAGCAACTGAACTGCATAGTTTGCCTCCTGTTGTTGATTTTTAAATTTAAAGGGATAGTTCACACGTATACGTCGTGGTACTGTCGTGAACGCACATTGAATTCTGGCATATTTATTTTTTTATCAAAAAATGCAGCAATGGTGAGCTTAAGAGACTTCTTTCAAATACATAAGAAAGCCCATTAAAAAACTAACAAGTAAAAAACTTTGAACGACAGTGTTTATGTATAGCTGTATATAAATAGCAACTGAACTGCATAGTTTGCCTCCTGTTGTTGATTTTTAAATTTAAAGGGATAGTTCACACGTATATGTCGTGGTACTGTCGTGAACGCACATTGAATTCTGGCAGGGAAGAGAAGAAATTGTTGAATAAAATCGTTATTTTTGTTTTCTTTGTGCACAAAAAATATTCTCATAGCTTTATAAAATTAGGGATGAACCACTGATGTCATATGGACTATTTTAACGATGTCCTTACTACCTTTCTGGGCCTTGAAATTGGTAGTTCCGTTGCTGTCTATGGAGGCTAAGAGAGCTCTCGATTTCATCAAAAATATCTTAATTTGTGTTCTGAAGATGAACGGGTTTGGAACGCCAGGTTAAGAAATTAATGACAGAATTTTAATTCTCAGCTCAGCTGAGAGAGAACTTCTTACATATCCAAAATGGACTGTAACTAAAAAATACCAAATGAATCTGAATTAGTGCTGTCAAATGATTAATCGCATCCAATATAAAAGTTTTTGTTTGCATAATATATGTGTGTGTTCTGTGGATTTTTATTATGTATATATAAATCCACACACATACATCTCCCTTGTATTTTCATCTGTGAGAATAATAAATATGGCATGGGGACATCAGTGGAACGGGCCTCAGCCAGCACAGATTATTACAAGAGAGGAGACTACATTCCTGGTCTGAGGGTATTTTTTTTTTCTTTCTGTTTTTAGTTTTTCTAGCTGCCTCATCCTGTTTTTATGTTCACTAGTGCATGCAAATGTATACAGAAGTACATAAAAGGTACACCAGCCAAGCAAATGAGCAAATAAGTCAAGCCTGTTTCTTTGTTTTCTCCAGGTGGATGGTATGGATGTTCTCAGCGTGAGAGAGGCAACCAGGTTTGCGGCAGATTACTGCAGATCTGGAAAGGTAAAAGAAAAGTGACATATTTTACTTGCTTAACAAGTCAAGGAGAGGTGATAGATTTAAAGGGTTAGTTCACCCAAAAATTTAAATTTGTCCATAAATTACTCACCCTCAAGTCATCCTAGGTGTATATGACTTTCTTCTTTCAGACGAATCCAGTTGGAGTTATATTAAAAATTGTCTTTGATCTTTCAAGCTGTTTCATGGCACTCAGCGGGTGTTGCATGCATCAGTCCAAAAGAAGTTAAATAAAAAGCGCCCATCCATAAAAAAATTGTCTAACACGGCTCCGGGGGGTGAACAAAGGCCTTCTGTAGTGAATCGATGCGTTTTTGTAAGAAAATATATCCATATTCAAAACGTAATAATCACTTTAATGTAGCTTGCGCCAACAGTTGTACACGGAAGCAGCTCCGGGCTAATGAGGTATGAGGTCGGCGTTGCGCATGCACTGGTGAGTCTCGTGAAAACCAACGTTTGTTAACAGGAGCAAAGAAAGCAAAGTTTCCTTACTTTAGCAAAGGAAAACCAGTCTCCTCTTGGCTTATATCGAAATCCTCCGACATTCTTCTTTACAAATCCTCATTTTGTACTACTTATTCTTGACCGTTGTTTTGTTTTGATCTCTCCCCTGCGCTTCCGGGCACTTTTTATTTAACTTCTTTTGGACTGATACATGCAACACCCGCCGAGTGCCTTGAAACAGCTTGAAAGATCAAAGACAATTTTTAATATAACTCCGACTGGATTCGTCTGAAAGAAGAAAGCCATATACACCTAGGATTACTTAAGGGTGAGTAATTTATTTGCTAATTTTTATTTTTGGGTGAACTAACCCTTTAAAGGAGTAGTTCACCCTAACATTTGCTGAAAATGTACTCACCCTCAGGCTGTACGAAATGTAGATTTTGTTTTTTCATCAGAACAGATTTGGAGAAATGTAGCATTACATCACTTGCTCACCAATGGATCCTCTAGAGTGATTGGGTGCCATCAGAATGGGAGTCAAAAAAGATGATAAAACATCACAATAATCCACAAGTAATCCACAAGACTCTATGACTAAAACTATGTCTTGTGAAGTAAAAAGCTGCATGTTTGTGATAAACAAATGTATCATAAAGAAATTTTAACTTCAATCTTTTGGTCAAAATACCACAATAATCCATAATAACAGTTTCCTCCAGTGGAAAAAGTCATCTTACATCAAAATCCACCAACATATTTGTTTAAAACTGTTTGTGCTTTGTGCTTGATCTGTGTATATTTCTCTCCTGATTCAGATTAAATGACTTTTTCACTGGAGAAAGCAACATTATGGAGTTGTATTTTAGCCAGATGCCCTTTGAAATTCTTGGATTTTTGATGGACTGGAGACGTGTAGATTACTTGTGGATTATTGCAATGTTTTTATCAGCTGTTTGCACTCTCATTCTGACGGCACCCATTCACTAAAGAGGATCTATTGGTGAGCAAGTGATGTAATGCTAAATTTCTCCAAATCTTTTTCCATGAAGAAACAAACTCATTTACATCTTGGATGTCTTGAGGGTGAGTAAATTTACAGCAAATGTTCGTATTGGGTGGAACTTTTCCTTTAAGCACAGGCTAGTTTTGTAAACGAAAGTGATTGTTGGGAGATCCGGTCTGTGACTGGTGGGCAAATGTTTGGCCTGTGCTCTTCAGGGTCCCATACTAATGGAGCTCCAGACATATCGTTACCACGGCCACAGCATGAGCGATCCTGGGGTCAGGTGAGGTTGACCTTCAACCTTCCCCCCATGGCAGGCGCTCATCCTTCCTCGGTTCATTTAAAACCCTATCCTCATCTGCTAACCTCCATAATCACAGTCCTTCCTCTTTAGTTTTAGGTAGTTTGAGCATCATTTCAGTGAGCTCACAATTTTCTGTACTCTAAATCCGTGCTTTTCTCTTCTTAGTTATCGCACACGTGAGGAGATTCAGGATGTTCGCAGTAAGAGTGACCCTATCACTATGCTGAAGGATCGTATGATTAGTAACAACATGGCTAGCCTGGAAGAGATCAAGGTACTTGATGCATTACCAGGTACTTAATGAATACTAGAGGGTTAACACCAACTGTATCACCATGTTATGTTGTTGGAACCATGACAGGACATTGATGCTGAGATTCGTAAGGAGATAGAAGAAGCAGCACAGTTTGCTACCTCTGATCCAGAGCCCCCACTGGAGGATTTGTGCAACCACATCTTCTACAATGATGCACCTTTAGAGGTCAGAGGCACCAACCCTTGGATGAAGCTGAAATCCATCAGCTAAAGAACCTGCTGATAATTCAGCACTTCATTCCTCGTAGTACGGACGGGAGCTCTGTTCCTAAACCTATACGCACAAAAAGATGGATGAAATAGTTTATCCATAAAGTCATAATTACAATCCATAACCGCTGTTATTGCCTCTCTAATTAGCAACCAGTTTGGCAGACTATTAATATATTAGGAAACATAGCATAACTTACAGCAATAAATATTTAGAGCAATACTGGAAAAATAGATTATGAATAAACGAATGGGCATCATCTTTACTTGTAAATGTGAAATCAAAGGTCTATGAATGAAATGTAGGCCTATTAAAAATTATTTGTAACAATGATACAATTTTCATGTCCTATAGTAGTGTGGTGCTGTAATTTCTTGAATTATGAGTTCATTCGTCATTTTAATATAATATCCCAAAGCCTAAATTTCTGTTAGTAGCCTGCCAAAACTTTCACTAGCATCTAAGCTTATGCAAATATTAGTCAGCACATTTGCCCTGTAACCTGTATTCAGGATTTCAGAACACTAAAATGGATGGAATTAATAAATATGTAATAAATTGGCTTACATTTGTGTCAGTTGTGTTGAGTGCTGTCCACCGAATGAATGCAAAGTCCTGAGTCACTGAAACACACAAAAGAAATGACCATAGACTCACCAGCAGGTGTCGCACTCTCCACCTGCGTGAATCCAGCGTCAACTCAAAGCTGACAGGGCGCTTTCTTACATACTGTACATTCCAATGTAATTTGATACCACCCAAAAAAATATGATAGATGATTATAAATCAGTCTACATATTGACGAGTGTACACATACTACGCGGGATTGTTAAATTCATGCGCAGTAGATTTCATTGTAAGCAAAAGAGATCCATTGGAATAGGCTTAAGAAATAACTATTAAAATGATCATAAATGATTTTCATTTATGGTTGCATGTAGAGGAAGAAATAATGCAAAGTCTGAATAGGTGAAGCTAGGCCTAAATGTACGGATCATATAGCTGACCGTACACATTTGCTAGCTTCCATACAGTAAAGTATGATATTAACTGAATGTAATTATTATATAAAAACGTGTCAGCTCAGATCACAGAATGGACTGCGCTCTCACCTGCCCGTCTATGAGCGCCACAGCTTCAGCCACACCCTCTGAGAATGATTGACATGCATATCAGCCAATCAGATGCGTCATACTGAAAGAAGCGGAAGTGAATAGAGAGCGTGAACGTGTTTTTTCTGTCAAAAGGGGACAGTGGCGAGAGAGAGAGAGAGAGAGAGAGAGAGGGCGACTGGCGACTGGCGACTGGCGACTGGCGCGAGATCAGGGGCACGGTCTTTCTATTTCTATGGAAACGCTGCACTGACCGACAGAGGTGAGTGGAGGAGAAGGTGGCGGCGCTTTCGGATGCGTTACGCACGTAACGGATTCCCAGCTTTCTTCCCTCAGTGTCAAGAGCGCGGAAACCAACAGGCATCTCCTCAAAGTAGCTCAGAATTGTTCTTTTGAACCTGAATTATAAAAGAAGGAACCTCCAAAAAGTGAAGATGCCCCTGGCACAACTAGTTGACCCTTGGCGAAAGATGGCAATCGGGAGTGCGGCGAGCGAGGTGAGTCTCCACCGTATATAACGTTTATAGCTGACCGTACACATTTTCTAGTTTCCATACAGTAAAGTATGATATTAACTGAATGTAATTATTATATAAAAACGTGTCAGCTCAGATCACAGAATGGACTGCGCTCTCACCTGCCCGTCTATGAGCGCCACAGCTTCAGCCCCACCCTCTGAGAATGATTGACATGCATATCAGCCAATCAGATGCGTCATACTGAAAGAAGCGGAAGTGAATAGAGAGCGTGAACGTGTTTTTTCTGTCAAAAGGGGACAGTGGCGAGAGAGAGAGAGGGCGACTGGCGACTGGCGCGAGATCAGGGGCACGGTCTTTCTATTTCTATGGAAACGCTGCACTGACCGACAGAGGTGAGTGGAGGAGAAGGTGGCGGCGCTTTCGGATGCGTTACGCACGTAACGGATTCCCAGCTTTCTTCCCTCAGTGTCAAGAGCGCGGAAACCAACAGGCATCTCCTCAAAGTAGCTCAGAATTGTTCTTTTGAACCTGAATTATAAAAGAAGGAACCTCCAAAAAGTGAAGATGCCCCTGGCACAACTAGTTGACCCTTGGCGAAAGATGGCAATCGGGAGTGCGGCGAGCGAGGTGAGTCTCCACCGTATATAACGTTAAAGGTTTATGTCACTGATATGTTCATTATAAATTCGTTACTTCTGTTTTTAGAGGCCGTTTCTGTGTGTCGTTGTTGTACAACCTGTTCCAGATCTGTATCTGTATATCTGATGCTGGGGATTAGCGACTGTAGAGTATGACCCTGTTATGTCTGTGCGTAAATGCTTTTAAAACGACCCGTTTGCCAAAGGCCACGGATACATTTCTCTTCTTTTTTGACTTGTAGTTTCTTTGTAACTATCATTTGAGTTCACTGTGATCACTGTGCTTTGTTAATGGAGACTGAAGTTTTAATGAATGAGACTACGTAATGTTCACGGATCTCAGGCTGATTCATACCGGTGCTGTGATCATGACAGTTGAATGATGCATCGGTTCATGTGTGGGACTCTTTGCGTTATCACCGAGGAATTTATGTAAATCAGTTTATTTAACCTGTTTAATATAATAATAATAATAATAACGTCTCTGTGTATAAAACATTATCTTTTTAATTGTTCACATGCTTTGAGTCATGAGATCAGACCAATTGAAAATATTTTTTTGGACATTTTTAGGATCATTCCAGAGAATTCTGAAGAGAAACACACAATTCACACCTGAAAATGAAAATCCTTTCATCGTTTAGTCACCCACAATTATTCCAAATATTTTTGACTTTCTTTTCTGTATGTGGAGCACAAAAGGAAATGTTAGGAAGAATGACGATGAATGGTGACTGAGGCTGTTCTGCCAAATTTCTTTTCTTGTTCTATAGAATTTTTTCATTTTAAGTAAACTGTCCTTTTAAGGGGCAACATTTTCCCCTGAAATAATTTTTTATGGGTTTTTAAGGTGTGTTCTGCTAGTTCAAGTAAAATGTTTCTATTGAGTCAATTAATTGAAACCGTCACTAGAGTTTGTGACCCACTAGATAAGCCTAAACTGTAAAAAAAATTATCAGTGACATTTACAGTAAAATACCGGCAACTGTGGTTGCCAGAAATTCACCGTATTAAACCATAATGCACACAACTGATAAGAAAAAACTAAGAAAAAATTTATTTCAACAAAAAAAAACATCAAATATGAAATTTGTGTCAATTTACGGTTTTTCACTGTAAATTATACAGTGTCATTCACACAAACACTAAACCCCATAACGGTGACACACATGATACTGAAATAATGCAATAAACATTAATTTAACAACATTAGATGTAAGATTAAACCATAATGCACACAACTGATAAGAAAAAACTAAGAAAAAAATTTTCAACAAAAAAAAACATCAAATATGAAATTTGTGTCAATTTACGGTTTTTCACTGTAAATTATACAATTTCTTTTTCACTTCCAAAAACCATATTTTTAACAGTATTTTACTGTAAAATTACATTAAATGTAGTTAACGTGAGGTGACTGAGGGGATACGCGAACAAAACTCTTGAGTTTTGGCATTCATTTAATTCTACCCCAACTTAAAGTAACATTAAAACTGAACACGTATTTCTGACAAGCAAAATGCCGCTTCTCATGTAAAAACAGGAAAGTGGGAGTTTAAGGGGCAACATTTTCCCACTGCAATTAATTTTTATGGACATTTTTTCTTCAGATTATAAAAAGGTAAGAAAGAGATTAGTTCTTTAAAGAACCTTTGACTGAATGGTTCTTTGTGGAACCAAAATGGTTCTTCTATGGCATCGCTGTGAAGAACCTTTTAAGTAGGGGTGTGCCGATCCGATATTCAGTATCGGTATTGCTCCGATACTGGCATTTTCTGCTGTATATTTCTGTATTTCTACTATATAAATCCAATATAGTGCGTATACTATTCTGTGTTATTATTAAGCCCCACGAAAGCCACAAAAACATTATAAAGCATCATTTCAAGTGTTCTGAAGCTTTTCCATAGTTTAATGTGAGGTACAGATGAATATTTAAGTCAAGTTCACGTAAACTCTTCTCTCCGCAGCTGCTGTCTGTCATCCTTAATTCAGCATTAAAACTATGCGTCACATTATGACAGTCAAGACGATGAAACTCTCTCCAAGATGATTAAATGTTCCTAATGTTATACTTGATCTGTAAATAAAGATAAATGTTTTTACATAAAAGGAATTTATCTTGCTGGAGTTTCGTGCTGTTTCGGCACTCATGATTTTTCTAGAGTAACTTTTACTACTGAATTATCCATTAACCTAGTTTATAATAGTATTTTTGTCATAGATTGTAATTATATTTTTTGTTTATTTTTTCTTTATAATGATGCTGTCTATATTTAGTAGATTGTGTGTAAAATACAAAAGAGTGATGATCGACCTACACATTGAGGTATAGAAATTCTACACTCAATTAAAGAAAACTGCACTGGTATCGGCAGATACTCAGAATTTTTGGTATCGGATCGATATCGGTTCTGAAAAAGTGGTATCGAGCCATCCCTACTTTTAAGCACCTTTACTTTTAAGAACCTTTATTTTTAAGAGTGTAACATGTAAAGTGCTTCTGATGCTTCTTTGATTAATTTCATCGCTGAAAATTTACTGAAAATTCAATACCCCTTACTTTGACTTTTCCCACGCTGATTTGCAAAGGGTAACAATTCTTTGAATTCAATAACATACATGCAAATTACTGCAGGCTTATCCAGTAGGTTAGAAAAACTCATATTCAGTCCAGCCTGCTCTGTCATCTACTCTGGAATAGCACAGTGTTCAGAAATTACTGCTACAACCCCATTGATCCACATGTAATAAAATCTGCTGTAAAGCTGCTGAGATGGTATGTGAAAGAGACAGAGAGAAAAGAGAGGCAGGTAACACAATGTTCCCTTCCAGGCAGCAGATGATCACGGGCCATCCATCAGTTTCACTCCCGCGGGGTGACAGATCGGCCTGTCTGAGTCGCCACCTTGACTAATTAACCCGAAACGGTCAATAACAGCATGTAGGCCCGGTCTAACGAGACGTTCCACCACTGTCATTTGGTACAGAGGAGCAGACGTTCATACTGGCACGAGTGTGTGTCTGCTGTAGTAATCAAGGCTTTGTATCGCTCTTAGAAACTCATCCACACTGCGATTGTTATGTTCAGTGTCATCTCAGACGGACCACCTACAGACCGCCCACAGTCAGTTCGATGACCATCTGATGATTCATATTTTATACAAAACTGAAAAGCACTTGTGAAATTCAGAAGCTCCAATCAGATTGTCAGACAGCAGCACAACATCCGGGAGTGTTGGTAAACCAGGTACCAGTTGGTAATATAACTATTTGTCATAAGGGATGCTTGGTACCATATTTGTTATTGAGAGATTTTTGATTTATCGGTAGTGGTCATATAGAATATTGGATATTTAAGTGTTCATGTAAGTGTTTGTCTTTACTGTGAAGCTCATTTTACACCACATCAGAAAAATAAAATCGTGTCATAATCAATCAAAAATCAAGTCATAATATGAGGGGGAAAAATGTGAAAATTACGACATAAAAATCATAATTATGACATTGTAAAATGTGACTTTTTTTGTAATTATATGTTCTTATCTCAAAAACTTTGTGAAAAATGTAGACTTTTTGTCATAAATTCATAAATGTTTGTCATGGTTATGACTTTTTACTGTCATAATTAGGATTTACAAAAAGATGGCTTTTTTCTCATGTGGTGGCAATGGGCTTCCATATTCATCACTCAAAGTTAATCTTTAAAAACCCTACTTATTTTTAATAAAATGTGTAACTATTATATACTAGGTCATAAATATGAGAAAAACAAAATGTTACAATTATGTCATAAAAAGTCATAACTATGACTTGTAAAATTTAGCTTTTTATGTCATAATTGAGTTCTTATATCAAAAATGTGCCTTTCTGATCATTTAGACTGTCATACATTTATAAATAAATGTTAATGTTGTGGTTGACTTTAATGTTTTTACCAATTTTATTTTATTTTTTCTTCCATATTCATCACACAAAGTTAATCTATAAAAACCTTAGTAACTTTTATAACACTGTTATGTAATGTTTAGCAAATCTAAAAATGAATATCTATTTTTTAATACTGAACATTATAATGTTGTGATGCCTAAATTCACTTTTAATTCAGCATTTAAAAAGATTGATTTAAAAGCATTTAAAAATTGCCCATTTATTGGGTATTGACTGTAACATGAAAATAAGGTTAAAAATCATTTTAAAATAATCAATTATATATTAGAGACATTAAACCTTTGAAACCGTTTTATCTGAAGCACGTTTTCCAATTTGTTTTGAGTTATAAAATGAAATAGCCAGTGCTTATAACTTTTGGACTTAAGAAATTCTCATCGCAAAGTTCATAGAGCTTGTTTATTCTTGCACTATGTGGCACATAAATAATAAAGAATGAGCTGTGGTTGATCTGTGCTGGTCAGATGGTCTCTTGCTGTCTAAGTTGGCAGTTCTTGGCCAGAATAATCCACAATGTGAACCAGGCGTTACGCTGTTAGTCAAAGGTTTGACTATGTGACATGCGCTACTGTGTTCAGTGCAGTTCAGACCTTTAACACATTATATTGTGTTTTCTATTCCCAATGCTTTGTGAGACACTGATTTTCCATTTTCACTTTTCTCTCACATGACAGACGGAGCCCCATCATGTCTTGGAGGACTCCACAGGAGAAGATGAAAATCTACCATGTCAAGTGAGTGTCATGCCTCCCCCCGCTTCTACACCCTTCTTATGTCTCTCTCTCTCACGTTTTCTCAAGCTGTCTGTTTCTCAAGCTCTTTCTACCTTTTTATCCCTGTCTTTCTCATTTCTCAATGATCTCCTTATATTATAGAAGTTCAGTGTTTTGACTCCACAGGAGAAGATGAAAATCTACCATGTCAAGTGAGTGTCATGCCTCCCCCCGCTTCTACACCCTTCTTATGTCTCTCTCTCTCACTTTTCTCGGTTTTCTCAAGCTGTCTGTTTCTCAAGCTCTTTCTACCTTTTTATCCCTGTCTTTCTCATTTCTCAATGATCTCCTTATATTATAGAAGTTCAGTGTTTTGTACCACTTGACATGAATGTCCCTCCATGTGCATCTGTAAGGCGAGCTGGTGATAAATGGTAGCTATTGATCTCGTGTTCCCCATAGACAGCAATTGTATCGATCGGTCCTCTGATTGCCATATGCATGGTGGAGAAGCTGGAAATCCGGCTTGTTACATGTGCACCCTTACAGTCACACTGAGCGGCACTGTACCATACTCATTGTATGGGGGCCCATCATTCCTGTGCCCCTGCTGAAAAGATACCAGCCTAGACAACAAAGTGCACATTGTTTTTGTTTGTGGGAGCGTTTCTGTTTAAGCCGAAATGGTTGCTCTTGTTCAGGAAGGATTCTTCCTACACTCAAATGGCATTAATGAGTTTCCGTAACGCGCATTTAACGAGTCCATTATGATATCATGCAGTCTGACCTCATACAGGAAACAGCAAAGACTTTTCAGGTCTCCTCTCCCACTAAAACACTTCCCCGTCTTCCTCCCTAGCTGGTGCTGAGAAGCATTGATTTTTAAATGCAGGGCAGATGGACCTATGGATCTCGTTTGCGAGGAAAGCTGGGCCATCAAAAATATTCTCTAGAGTATTTGCTTTTCTCTCTGAACGTCCCCACACATAAGCACACACTCAGATGTATAAAGCATCTGAAAGCTGCAAATGTTCCATGATAGACGTGGGATAGATGTATACTGTTTGTTTCCTTGCTCCTTTTATATCCATACTTGTGTTTGACCTTGTATTGGAAAATCTCATGAAAACACCTCAGTCATATTTTACATAATCAAAATTAAAAAATAAGAAAATGGGACTTTTTATAACAATTAAGCATATTTTCTCTCTAAATTCATTTTACCATACTTTGTCCAGAGGGTTTTTTTATTCTTATCACTCTGAATGGTGACTGTCATAAAAATATTATGAATGTAATACTGTATTTTTTTTTTACTATAATGCATTAAATATTCAGGCTATCTGCAGATCCTAAAAGGGTCTTTAAAAATCTTAATCCACCTTTCCACAAATTAAGGCCTTAAAAATCAGAGTAGAAGGTCTTAAATTCATAAAGTCATGGCATTATATGTCACATGCTGTGCAAAAAATTAATATCTTCCACAGCTATGCAAATAACTAAACATCATTAAGTCATAAATATAATAATGAAATGCAAAATGAATATAGTTGTTCATTATAGTTGTATAGATGTTCTATATTATATATTGATTATATATCGCAGTATATATCTTTCTAATCCATTACAGTAATGAAAATTAGATTTTAGAGAATTTAATTGGAGGAAATAAGCTTAATTATCATGACAGTAAATAATGCAAAAATTCTTTATTTCTAATTATATAAATACATTTTATTCATTAATTTATAAGCAAATAGTAATAAACAAATAATTTAAACATAAATGAAAAATAATACAATAATACAGAAATATTAATAAAAGAATGTGGGTGTGGGTATAATAATAAATGAAAAATAATTAAATAATACAATAATAATAAAAAAATTTGGGTGTATTTTGTTTGCTTGCTTTTTTATTTATTTTTAAACAAAATATAATTTCTTATTTTAAATGAATTTTTGTGCTCTATCACTGTGTCTTTGTCAAATAATAGAGTACATAGTATGACTATGTCCATCAATGCTTCAGCTCTATAAATGCATGTGGGTGTATCTTGGGGTTTTTGTGTCTATTTAGTAGACTGTTGTGGTGGTTTTTATGTGCGTATGTGTGTTCACCTGAACTTGTTCCGATCAGTGTGTTTAATGGGGCGTATGAGGGTAAACAGTATTTCAGTAGCGTAATGAGAGTTAATGAGTAGAAGAGTGTGTGAATGCATTAGTACTGTGCTCAGTTAAATGGTCTTAAAGCAGCTCTTTTTCTCGGAACCGCTAATAAAGCGGGAAGGAAGGAGTGAAAGTGTGTGTTCGTTATATTTAGTTTGCAATCAGCCACTTAATTTGATCTGGAAGTCATTTGAGAGTTTATAAACGGGATCATATTTAAATTCATTCTCAAAACAGATGCAAAACAGTGAATCACTCCAGTTAGCAGCTCACTGGCTCCCTCTGGTGAAAACGACCAGCTTATATTAAGGTGATTCGTTTAAATTTAGATGCAAAGCATTTCAGACACACTAAGAGTGGTTAACAAAAACAGTAAGACTTTTTGGTCCAACAGGTACACCTGTTATAGTGACTCGGGATTACGTGCACAGTAATGATGACTCGCAAGTCTCCGTAGTTCAGACTTTTTGGTTGAAAGCCAAGACGTGTATCCACTGCACCACAGGTACATGCGAAAGAAACTCTACTAGACCTAAAAAAGTGACCAACACATTTTTACGATCAACACAACTCCATCAGAGATAACAGGGAACTATAGAGGACTCCACATATAGTCTTTAACTCACTCTAGTATCGAGATTTTCCCATAATTCTAAATGAGTTGAAACGCCCCCTTTTATCGCAACTATCCCCTCATCAGGTAGCTAGCCTATGACTGTCTATTGTCATCCCAGTCGCTGTAATCAGACCCTGACACTGATGTACTGTATGTGTCCAGCATCATCCATGTCAATGTGCGGGGGGTGTGTGGTGTGTCTCTTGTTTATGCTAATGTTTGGCTATGTGTCCAGATCTCTCTGGCAGATGGTATTTAATCTTCTCTGGCCATCTGGACTGACTTTCTCTCGCTTTGCGGACACCCACTCTTGCCTCTTTTTTACCTCTCTCTTTCTCCATGTCTTTCTTCTTCTGCAGTCACTTGTGTGAGAGAGTGCCGAGACATCATGCTGTCTTTTATCTACTCTGACTCACTCTTCCAGCATGGCCCTGCACACCTGATTCACAGAACTTGCCTGAGTGTGATTGAGTAACAAACTCATTTTAAGCATTTTAATTTGCTGTGGAATCAGTCATTAGGAGCACCACTATTACTATTGCTCGTAGTTAAGGTTAGGGATTGGAGTAATGCATTAAATGGACATGAATGATACATTAGATCATGGAGATTGTTTCAAAGAAGTCTGCTATTTAGGCGCACTCAAATCTATTGTATGTGGTGAAGTTACTTGCAAACTAAACAGCTTTTTGTTGGGCAACCCGACAAATGCGCATCATTGACAACTTGAACCTAGTGTGAAATCTGTATGAGTGAATGTTTTGCCCCTGTTCAAAATTCCAGGTTGCATGGATTTCCGTTTAAATGTCTGGATTTTGTCAACAGAATTTTGCCTAGCAACAATAAATGTGACCGCACCTTTAATTTTAAAAATTTTTGGACAGAGATTTGGTTAATGAATGATACAATGAGCAAAAAATTCCTTTAGACCGGGATTTCCCAAACTGGGGTTTGTGAACCCCTTGGGGTTTGTGAGGGAACTGCAGGGTGTTCGTGAGTTCATGAAATGCCAATAACTAATGAAATTATAAAAATAAAATAAAAATTTAAATAAAAACAATCAAAATAAAATGGTCACAAAAGACGTTTTGTTTCATTGAAATATTAAAGGGTTAGTTCACCCCAAAATGAAAATCCTGTCATTAATTACTCACCCTCATGTTGTTCCAAACCCGTAAGACCTTCGTTCATCTTCGGAACACGAATTAAGGTATTTTTGATTGAATGTGAGTGCTCTCAGACCCTGCATAGACAGCAATGCAACTGCAATGTTCCCAGTCCCAGAAACGTAGTAAGGACATTGGTAAAACAGTCCATGTGACATCAGTGGCTCAACTTCAGTTTTGCGAAGCTACGAGAATACTTTTTTTAAAACAATAATAACATCATTTATTTAACAATTCTTCTCCCCCGAGTTATGTCTTCCGCCATTTTGGAGAGCACCCAAGAGCGTAATCGACGTAATCAGCTTTGTTTACATTCGGAGGAGAAAGTGTGCGCATTAACGTAATCTGTGTAATCAGCATTGTTTACGCTTAGGGGAACGCGTGTGTATGTGTTGGGATACATTTTAAAATGGGGGAAGACGTAACTCGTGGGAGAAGAATTGTTGAATAAATTATGATATTTTAGTTTTCTTTGCACTCAAAAAGTATTCTCGTAGCTTCGCAAAACTGAAGTTGAACCACTGATGTCACATGGACTGTTTTACCGATGTCCTTACTACGTTTCTGGACCTGGGAACATTAAAGTTGCATTGCTGTCTATGCAGGGTCTGAGAGCTCTCACATTTAATCAAAAATATCTTAATTTGTGTTCCGAAGATGAACGAAGGTCTTACAGGTTTGGAACAACATGAGGGTGAGTAATTAATTTACAGAATTTTTATTTTTGGGTGAACTATCCCCTTAAAGGTGCAGTCACATTTACCATTGTTCAGCAAAACTTCATAGGCAAAATCCTGTCATTACAATAGGAATCCATATGATCGAGAGTTTTGCATTAGGGTGAAAAAATTCCCAATGCAGGATTTCACTTATGTTCAAAGCTGTTCATGCAAATTTGTTGCTTTGAAATCTGCTTGGTTTGAAAGCGACTTCTGTGAGAGCACGCTACACTACTGACAATGAACAACGTACCTGTTTTTTGCATGAAAAATTTCACTGAAATTGCACCAATAGCCATACCTATGATTCATGAAATGCACCTGACGCTGCATTTTCACTAAATTGTAAGTCCAAGTTCTGATAACCATTTTTAAAGGAAACATTTTCAATAATTTTTGCATTTGTCTGACTATTGATCTAAATATAGAATGCATATTTGTTTTCAAGATAAACTAGGTCTCATTAGGGAGTCTGTTGAGTGCAGTGTATACTCATCTTAATGTGAATCTGTTTACTGTGTTTGTATATATCATGTAAACCTATGGATTTTTCAGGATTACATTTCTCTGCAGTGTTTCTTCCTGTTTCCCAACCAAAATCAGTCCATCTATTTTCAGTTACAGGCCATATGATCCTGCACCAATTGGTATAAAATACCCTCTTGATTGATTAAAACATGGGTCTGTTTACTGACGGATCTATTAAGAGCCGCTTCCACACGATGCTGATGGCGTGACCAGGTGGTGATTCAGTCATAATCCCTCCCCACCCCATCCTCAGTCCCAGCGGTGTCGTGATGGGTCACAGCTGGTGACTTACAATACTCTAATGCTTGAGGATCAATAGAGCTTGCTGGGAGTGATGGCCCTCTCTGCCCGTTAGCTGAGTCTCTGGATCCATGTGTCCATGCATGTAACACGCATACACACACAGAGGTTATACTGTGTAATGGCATTAATTCTCACTAAAAGCTTCCTGTGGATCTTTCATTGTGAAGCTCTTTCCTCTAACGTCCCACATAACCTGGACACAAAAGTGGTGTGACGGCACTCTGTATGTGTGAGAGAGCGAGAGTGGGTGTATGTCAGAGACGTGCCGTGTGACTGCGGAGTGATCCGAGACCCTCGGAATCCGTGTTGGTTAAACTCTGCTCTTTGTTCCTGGCTGAATAAGTGTAGGAGAGTTGATTCATCTTCATTCCTTCGCTCAAGAGCTGCAAGGACAGGCTCTCATTAGCATGGCAGACTCACAGCCTCAAAAGTGAGGTGGGGGATCGGTCAGGACCCAGAAAGTCTTTCCAGGGTTTCCGCGGGTCTTAAAGTCTTAAATGTCAAGGTCTTAAATTTGGGGACGGAAAGACCAGAATTGCGATATGGCTGAATGTGACGATTAAACTTCAAAAGGCTATCATTTCATTAAATTATTATGAGCGCTGCACGTTCAAAGTCCGGTGCTGCTGTGTACAGCAGTTACCGGGGAAACCGTTGTATTTCTACCAAACGCTCCACCTGCTGTCAGAATGAATGAGCATTTTCAATTGAAACTGATGTTTTGTTCAGAGTTCAGACAAATGCAAAAATTGACCCATGTTTTTACCTTGCAAACACGCAGAGCTTTAAATGTGAACTGGTGGATCGATAAGAAGACAATGCATTATAAAAATCTAAACAGAATAGGGGTGTGCGATATGTATGGTCTATGATGTGCGATTTGATATTATCGAATATATTGCGAAAAGCAAACAAAACCCCTACAGAGTGCGTGCCTACATTACGTGATGAAGTCTAGCAGGTTAGACTAGTGAGTGCGTGTGCGCATTTATAGTGCATTCTTTCACTACATGAATCAGTCTATTAAAATGCATTTAGAATTATCACATAATTCAAGATATGAGGCAGAAAATGTATATATTTATATAGTTAATATCACACAAAAAGTGCCATTTTTTCTCTCCAAAAGTCAGCATAATTACAAATGTGATATTGATTTTATACAACAGTTCAATAAACAAGAAGTTAATATTAAGAGACTTGCGTTTTAGACACCATATTTCCTGTTTTTGCTCTATTTCTCCAACAAAAATCATTCCGAACACAGCCACAGTGCTGTTTTGTGCCCCTGAGCAACATGGCGGTGTTTCGTTCCTGAATGAATCAACCGTTTAAATGATTCAGTTCAATCGCAATGACTCACTTAATAGTGACTTGCTGCCACCTACTGGCAGTTTTAATGTCACATTCAAGGTACCTTTTCATTTTTTTTAATAATTTCAAACATCAGTTTTCAATGTTTTATGTTTAAAATATCAAAACATTATTTATGCATTTGTAACTGCAGGTTAGAGTATTCCATGTCCCTCAGAGCTGCATTAAATAGTGTGTAAATGCATCTAAATGCCACTTCTAATGCAGCCTCTGTGTTTCCTCTGCATTGCATAGATCAATTTTGTTGATACTGATTTAATTTGCTTGGTAACAGCTCAAATGCAAGAATTTGACTCAAAAGATGGTGCAAACGGTTCAACTTTCTCACGGTTAGGTTCGTATCACGGTTTCGGTATGGTTCGGTATGTGCTATGTATGGTTTTTTTTAGGTAGGTCTAACATTAGTTTTTAGGTACAGAAATGGAATAAAGTAATGAAATGTAAAACAGCATTGCATATTTGACAGTATAAATTAAAGATTAATCTTTATTAAAGTTACAAAATCTATTCAATCAAGAGCAGTGAGTGATTTCTTTGTTGTTGCTGTTTGATTAATATTAAGAAAGTGCTGTCACTTTAAGAGAATGCACTGATCCAGTGCACAGATACAGTACGTTCAGCTGGCTATGTCTGCTATAGGATACTTACCAAGACAGGCATTTTGACATCATTTTTGTGTGAATTTGTCCATTTAAACACAATACTTCAGAGAGAGATTAATATTTGCACGCATTCTGAGGCGCGGGATTGCGCGCTTCGGATGAACGCACGCACAAATCTTCTCACTGCACGTGCGAGCTCGCGTCCTCTGGCTAAGACTTTCTCTTAAATGTTTAAACTGGCAAAGCTTAAATGAGTTTAGCTTAAACACAGATATCGACGTGTGCTTTTCAGGTCTCACCTGTGCGTGCGTGCGTGCGTGCTATCAGCACCCGGGTGATGACGGAATAAATGCTAATATACCAGCATACGGCAGTCGCATTGAACAAGAGTGAATGGTTTGTCCAGGTTTTTTAAAAAAAACATTTTTCCCCCATCGCTGTTGTTGTAATGTATTGGGAAGCCAGAATGCGCATCCATCAACAGAAACGTATATTAGCCGAACCCTGTTTGTTTTATGTGTTATTTATAGCAAACCATATTACAGATGCGTTGTCAGATTTAAGTTGAACCGCGGTCCTAGCGCGTGCCAAACCGTGTGTGGAGAACCGTACAGTTAGATTTTTTTCCGCGAACCGTTCCACCCCTAGTGCACACTTTTAGAAAAAATGGCTTAAAGGTAAAAATGCCCATAAAACTGGTTGGAAATTATTAATTTCTATCACTGCTGTGAACTGACCACACAGAATATGAAGAATATCTTATTTTTATGTATTTTGTACATATATTTTTTATTATTTTATACGTTTATTTTATTATTTTTTTGGAAGAAATATTTAATTTAATTAATCAAATTATGTATTAAATAATACAATAATTAAAAAAAGTTAAATGCATAAAAAATGTAGCACAGTTTTATCAAAATTCCAAAATTGATTATAATTCATAAGAAATGTCTGAAGGATCATGTGACACTGAAGACTGGAGTAATAGTTGCTGAAAGTTCAGCTTTGCATCACAGAAATAAATTTTGTTTTGAAATATAATTACTGTCAGTTCCTATAACTTCGTGGTTAGTGCGTCAGCATATAGCGCAGCTGCACTTGTGGCGAAACAAGTTCGATTCCCATCTTATGGTCCTTTGCCGATCCCGTTCTCCTCTCTCCGCCCAATACTTTCCTGTCACCCCTCTACTGTCCTACCGCATTAAAGACATTAAAGGGATAGTTCACCCAACAATGAAAATTCTGTCATTAATTACTCACCCTCATGTTGTTCCAAACCCGTAAGACCTTCGTTCATCTTCGGAACCCAAATTAAGATATTTTTGATGAAATCCAAGAGCTTTCTAACCCTCCCATAGACAGCAATGATATTACCACGATCAACGCACAGAAACGTAGCAAGGACATCGATAAAATAGTCCATGTGGCATCAGGGGTTCAACTGTAATTTTATGAAGCTACGAGAATACTTTTTGTGCGCAAAGAAAACAATAATATAATTTACTCAACAATTCTTCTCCCCGAGTTACCATCTTCCACCATTTTGGAGAGTACCCTAGAATGTAATCAACGTAATCAGCGTAGTTTACTTTCAGTAGACAGCGTGCGAGGGCCAGAGAGCTCTCAGATTCCATCAAAAATATCTTTATTAGTGTTCTGAATATGAACGGAGGTCATTAATGACAGAATTTTCTTTTTTGGGTGAACTAACCCTTTAAAAAGCCCATAAATATAACTTAAAGAAAATAATATATATATATATATACTTACGACTTAAAATATCTGTTTTAACTGACTTTAATATATTTATACGATATTACTCTTTTTTTTTTTTTTTTTTTTTTTTCGATCGAATAAATTAAGCCATGGTGATCATAAAAGACTTGTTTCAAAAGTATTAAAAAGCTTACTGTTATGATATAATATAATATATGACAGGCCTTTGAATTATTAGAAGATAATACACACCTGACGTGATGTAGCGGATATATAATATAATATACATATTTACATATATTAAGTACATTTTAATAACACATTTGCATCAGGTAAAAGTACATTCATATTGTATATAATATTATATTCACATTTTTTATTACTTTATTTTATTTATTATTTTTATTGCATTAATATCTGGATATTTTATAGCTCTATATAAAAAAATATTGCATATAGTGCAGACATTATTTTTTATATCACTTTTTAACACCGTTATCTAGACCACATTACATGGATGTGATGAGACAAAATGTAAGATGGCTGGACCGTACGTACTGTTTCAACTGGGTACAGCTCCGTCGAGTGGTCTGAAGCTTTCTCACAGTGACTTTGATCCGTTGTTCGTTCTTATTGTTAAGCCCTGGTCTGTATTGCCAAGATGAACACATGACAGAAGAATGTGGAAAAAAAAACAAGGAAAGTAAAGAGGCAGCCAGAGAGGAAATTGAAGGCAGAGGAAGAGAAACGGTTTTATGAGAGAGATTGTGGATGGTAGTGGTTGTTGAAAAGTTATTGAGATCTAGAGGGGGGGATCCATTAATCTTGTCTCTGTTGGCTTTAATGCAAAGTCTTCTTCAGAAGCACTCACTCTGCAGTTAAAACGTCCTCCATCTCATATACATCGGTGGCCCAGTGCCACAACGACAATAATTGTGAATGACTCTTGTGAGTGTTTTGATAAGACAGACACGTCTGAGAAGCAGCAGGAGAGACTCACTGAGAAAATGCTACTATTTTCTGCAGTGTGCAGTCTGTGCTGTGTCAGGATGAGTAAGTGCTTTCTGTTGCGGTGCATGAAGGACACGGCATGTGGAAGTTAATAAAGCATCTCAAAGGCAAGCAAGGCTATGCAATTTATATATATGATTCAAAAGTTTGGGGTCAGATTTTATTTTTTTTATTTTTTTTTATGTGCAAGGACACATTAAATTGATCAAAAGTGACAGTAAAGACATCTATAATGTTAAAAAAAGATTTGATTTCAAATGAAATGCTGTTCTTTTGAACTTTCTATTCATAAACACTAGTAAAAAGGTAACGTTTAAAGGTGACAAATAATGAAAATCTGACTTTTCCAGGTTTTAAGTGCTATAATCAGGTCCCCGGTGCATCTACCAACCAAGGAAACGTGAAAAAGATTAACCCAGTAACTTTGTTTTGGTAAGCCTTTTTCTGCAAGCGTCTGAAAAAACAAGCGCGTCTGATTTCACTGCCTTGGTGACGTGGCAAAGGGAGCTCATTATAATATTACCGCCCCTTAATCTGTAAATGTAGTACACCCACAGCACCATCATTGTGTTTTTGCAAGCGACAACGGTGTACCAGCTCTAATGCCATGGCGAAAGTTTGAGCAAAGCACGCTAACTGTTCTGTCTTTGGCTGCACAGACGAGCACAGAACAATACTTAGAGTCCCAGCCTCAGAGGAGACAAGAGAGCAGTGGATTTATTGATTTATTTACTGTATATTGCTGCTGCCACACAGATCTAAAATAAACCCAGCAGTTTTCCTTCACAGACATAACCGACTGTTTTTGTAACTCGTGTGTTTTTAACGTAAACTTGTGTGTGAATGAGAACTTAGTTTAGTAGGCTACTCACATGCTGTGACAGCTGATTTCTGTCCGTGTGCTTCGGTTGTGTGTGCTCAGAAAACGTATATCAGAAGTTTAAACTCATATGGTTTAAAACGCATGATTTCAGCGTGATAAACATGATAATCAGAACCAAAACAGATGTTTTTAGCAGGTCTGAGCTGTAAAGGCACAGCTCTATTCTGGAAAAGGGGGCGGGGAGCAGCAGCTCATTTGCATTTAAAGAGACAGCCCCGAAAAACAGCGTGTTTCTGCTTCCACTCAAAATAGGCATTTTCAAAATGATATAATAAATGATCTGTGGAGTATTTTGAGCTGAAACATCAAAGACAAATTCTGGGGACACCAGAGACTTATATTATATATTGTAAAAAAGGGCATAATATGTCTCCTTTAATATACATTTATTTCATAATAAGTATAGTTCAAATCTATTAATGTATTATTATCGTTCGAGACATACCGATATAAACATTATAATTAAACTTTATTTGGAGTATTTCATTATTGCACAATCAAATTTCTTAATATTACGCCTAAAATGTATTTCAATGTCGCTACTGATGAGGATTGTATGATTTTTTTTTTATAATATCGGTCTTTAAATGCAAGATATTTAAAGTGTACCTGAAGTATACTTGCAATCAAATCAAATATACTTTAGTATATCATCAGCATTAATTCCGCACAATTAATGTGCAAAATTAGTTGTTCCAATTTAGCAGACTTTAAGTATGCCAGTTTAATATACTAAAAGTACAATTGCAGGGTATTTTTATTGAGTACATTAATATGTAAATGTATAAATTTTGTAGTGTACTTAGCATGAAATAAATGTATTTCAAATGCATTTTAGTATATTTATTTTTCACTAGGAAAAGAATCAAAGTATCACCATTTCCAAAAAAATATGAAGCAGCAAAACCATTTTTGATATTGATAATAATAAGAAATGTTTCTTGAGCACCAAATCAGCGTATTAGAAGGATTTCTGAAGTATCATGTGACACTGAAAGCTGGAGTAAGGACTGCTGAAATTCAGCTTTGCCGTCACATGACTAAATTACATTTTAAAATATAATCAAACAGAAAGTTATATTAAAGCTATATAAAATTATAATAATATTTCATGATATTAGTGTTTACTGTATTTTGATCAAATAAAATAAATAAATCTTTTAATACATAAATCTTTATAAAATATTTATAAATTATTATTGGATTTTTTTTTATTGGCTTTGTATTCATTTTTATTTCTATTAACTTTTTAAAAAGCATTTTTATATAATAATAATATTGTAGAATGTTTAATGTCCAATATAAAAAAAAAATCATGACTGGTAAGGTTTTTTTTCTCCATTTTGCCACCATTGGCAGGTTTGGAAAAAACATAAATTTTAGACCCTGGTCTCACATCATTCAGTCTTTGGATCACTAAATCCTCCAGATTCTGTGTCCAACTTTGTTCAGCATTAGGCACTCTGTGCTGTTTATCATTCTTAGAAAAGTTAGTAAAACAGCAGAGTTGATGTCGCATTTCCCTCTGAGACGAGAAGGAGACAGGGACAATGTTTTTCCACATCTCTGAAGGTGTGATGGGAGGCAGTCTTGGCGCAGTTCCACGTGTGAGAGGAGGATTTTACATCCCTGTGAGGTCAGGATCTGAGGGTGATGTAATGCCCTCGTCAGGGTGCCGCACTTCCTGAGAGCTTTCCAAGAACAGGGGGCCGATGGGAGGGTTCCTGCTCTGTCATTCAGCACAGGAAGTCGGGTGAAGCAGATGAAAAAATAATACCAAACTTTGAACTTGATCCGGCGCCACATGACCTGGTTCAGCCCAGGATGATCTGACGTTGACAAAATCTCAGCTGGAGAAGATCAGCTATTTAAGAACGTTCCCTCAATGTCTCACTCATTTGAAATGTTCTTTGAGATGTCAACGGCATATTTCTTGGGTTAAAAGGGCCACACACATTAAAATATTAGCGATGAGCCTGGTCCTAAACATTATTTAACTGTGGAGGATGTGCGATAGACCAAGCGACAGGAAACTATATACACACTCATATATACAGCCCTACTTGTATGTTCATGGCTGATATATTAGTGATGCTCTCTTTGGACAGATGTGCTTCTTCCTGTGCAGTTGTTGCCTGCAGGGCAGGACATAGTCTAATCTCGGTGCTGACCCGCAGCTGTAGGCCCTTCCTGGCCAGGCGTTTCCTTTTGCTTGTCTTTTGTGTGCATGTATGACTGCACCACAGTCAGACCGCCTAAGTGACCACTCCTGCCACGCTGGATGAGGGTTCTGGTTTAGCTGTCATAGCGTGAAGCAACTGACATGAGGACAGGACCATGCTGAAAATGTTTCCCTTGCGGATCAGGCAGAGAAACACACGGGTAGGAGTCATTTGGTATTGTCAATTTGAAATATTAGGGAGATTAACGGTAATTATTGTCATATTTGTGTGACTATTGAAGTGTGTGCAGCACACATATGCTTTCTGAAGGTTAAGTGGATCCGATATAAACTGTTAGCTAACTGTTAACTGTTCCTCACTTTTAAGGGAGAGATGTTTCATACATTTTTCTTCTAGGTCAAGGGAAGAGGAAACTGGGCATAAGGAGGAAACGGATGATGTATTAAGGATGTGTAGATGGAACAATGTAGTGTAGTTTGTGGGGATTCTTTGCTCATTGTCGTTTTGAGCAGGAAGAACCACATCAAAGAGGTGAAACATTTATTTCTTTCAGAAGTCTACAGAATGAAATAGTTAGGAATCTCCCTCAGCTCTGCTCTGTTTTGTCATAGGCCACGTTTCTCGTAATTCTGTTTTAGATTTTGTATTGTGCATGTGTTCGTTTGATGCATCTTTCTCTAATGAGCGAATGCTTTGTGCCCTAGAGACTGAAAGTTCAGTACGGTCTAAACTTTCGCAATTAGAGGACCTGGCTCCAGAAAAAGGCTCCGGAGAAACAAAATTAATAGGGACATTGACAATGAGACTGTGTTGACCAGGACATGTGTGTTTGTGGTTGAGACCTTGTTTTTTGTGTTTGTATGTTTCACAGTGGCTTAGATGAAATATGTAAAGAACACATATCTGGTAAATATTTCACCCTAAAATCTAAAGAAAATTTAATTAATTTAAATATAATGTAATGTATTCATTAATGATAATAATTCTGCATGTAATTGACATTTATTTTAAACAACTTAATGTTAAAAATGTATTAGTATACACTAACGTTCAAATATTCAATTCAATTCAAGTTTATTTGTACAGCGCTTTTCACGATACAAATCATTGCAAAGCAACTTTACAGCAAATTAAGTTTCTACAATATTTAGTGGTAGCTTATCAGTGGTGACTGTCAGTTAAAGTACATATGGCAGAGATGTACGGAAAAATCCATTAAAGACGTAATCAAACAGACGATGAACACTATTAACAGCAATTATTAAATGATGCAATCAAACTTTTAGCAAAATGTGGTAGTTCTGTATGTTGTTTCTGGGTTGGCATCATCTGAGGTCCTCTGAAATATTTTGGATCAGTTAGATTTTTTTCATGTTTTGAAAGAAGTATTATTGTGTAATACTGTGAAATAATATTACCATTTAAAATATCTCTTTTCTATTTTAATATGTTTTTAAATGTTATTTATTCCCTTGAGGTCAAAGTTTAATTTTCATCAGCCATTACTTCATACTTCAGTGACATGATCTTTCAGAAATCATTCTAATATGCTAGTTTCATTATTATCAATGTTGAAAACAGTTATGCTGCTTAATACCACTTTGTTGGAACTACAACTGTTATTTTATTTTAATTCAAATGCAGGACATGATCTTTCAGAAATCATTCTAATATGCTAGTTTCATTATTATCAATGTTGAAAACAGTTATGCTGCTTAATATTTTTGTGGAAACTGTCATTCATTCATTTTATTTTAATTCAAATGCAGGATTCCTTTATAAATCGAAATTTGAAAAGAATTATGTTTGAAATAGTCTTATAAAACGGATATTTCTGGTCCTTGATTCTGATTGGTTGAGCTGCGTTTGAAGCTGTTGTAAATTACACTACAAACATACACCTTTGTTTTCTTCTGTGTGTTGCTCGGCAACCACTTTGTTGGAACTACAACTGTTTCTGAGGAACTACATTGTTTGGCGGAAGAATACTGTTTTTATTTATATCATTACACTTTATTTGCTCTGTTTTATTCTGTGAAACCTTACTACGTATGGAATAACCGTTTTATAAAAGCAATAAGCCCTGTGAAGCCGTGGTTTACAGTGAATTAATAAGAGCTATGGGGGTTTTAGGCATTCCGCTTCGCGTCAGGCCTAACAACGCCCCTTAGCCGTTATAAATTCACTGTAAACCACGGCTTCTTGGAGCTTATTGCTTTATTTTGCGGTCACTTTTGTTCAATTTAAGAAAAAATCTTACTGACCCTAAACTTTTGAACAGTTATGTAGAAATTGCAAATAAAAGTATTGTTTGCTGTGTGTTAATTACAACTAATGCATTAGCTAATTTCACATTTTGTTAAAGTCCCCCTGTAGTCAAATATTTAATCCCTTAAAACTTATCTTTGATCATCAAAATTACATATTTAAATGTTTTTTCGTGTGAAAATAATTTTCTCATGCCTTAAAATAGCTTGAATGTAACTCTACACCCTTGCCTCATTTACTATACGCTGATCTATGAATATGCAAATTAGCCCCGCCTCCTGTTGTGTCCTAAAATGCCTTGAAGACTCGAATACAGCCGTTTGTGATTCTTAATTCGCACCCGCGAGCATACGCGTGTGAAGTGCAGACGCCGATGCGGGAGAGGTGGGTCTGATTCCGGGCTACTATTACACTGTTGCCACGGGTTGTAATGCAAGTTAGCGGTTCTAAATTCACATTAAACTACAGCTTCATGGGTTTTTTGCTCTGATTTATTTTTGGTTTTGTGCTGGTATTGGTATATTTTGCATGCTAGTGATAGGAATCAATCCCTTGTCATGATTGGTTATTGGTTTGTGACGTAGCAAACCGAGGGCTGTTTCAAACCATATTTCTGGGTCAGCCTTTGGGAAACTACAGATTTAAGGAGAAAATACTCCGCAATGGTGTTGATTAATAGATTGGCACATGGTTTGTCTAAAAGCATATTAAAAACACCATACAGACAAATAAACAACATAAAAAAAACTAGATTTTCACTACAGGGGGACTTTAAGTATTACCCTTCTGCCTGTACATTAGAAACAGTGTGACAATATTTTTATGATAGGCTTTATTTGTTTTATGAAAAATATTCTCGTTTGGTTTTGGGGTGAAATGTGACCCAGATGTGTTCTTGACATATTTGATTCAAAACCTGACTGTCTGTTTGGTGTTGTGCGTTGGTCTGGTCTTTCTGACGTCTGTCAAAATCAGATGAATCAGATTGACATTTTGATTTCTCTGTCTTGGCTAGGAGGACCAAGCTTTCATTTCTTTCTTTCTTTGTGTTTTTGTCTTTTCTTTTCATCTCTTTTATGTTTTCTTTGCTCTCTGGGCATTTCGAGTTCACAGGGAGCACAGAAATTGTCAGGAAGTTGAGATTGTGGAGTTGGACACAAAGGACAGAGAAAACATTAAAATATATATATATAACCCAGTTTGAATACAGTCGGCATTCTTGTGACTTGCAAACCTCCCAAAGGAGGCTGGAAACCAGATAATCAGGTTTTTGTTTTTGACTTGTCGTGGCTCAGTTCAAACCCCTGACCTTTAAGAACCACAGAAACCCAGAATACATGCTCTGGTTTTTGTGGGTTCTTTGGCTAGTTGACTTCAGACATCTCTTTGGATTAGTCATTCAGCTCCTGAGTATTTCTGTCAGTTGAAATATTACAGAAAGTTCAGTGCTGTGGGCCAAAGAGTGGGACTGTGTTGAGGAGACTAGCTCACTTATAATTGATTAGTTCTATTGCTCTTCCTGTCCCCTCTCGGAAATGTATTAATAAATTATGCCTCCATCTCTCTTCTATTTGCTTCATGTAGAAATCTTTTTGTCTCTTAAAAAATGCACACACTTCATTTTTCCTTAAGAATATGGATTGATATTGGATATGTTATTGAAATAATTGGTTATGATGTCACTTGAAGATAATCCGTTTTAATAATTATATATAATGTTAATATTATATATTAATACATATTATTTAATCATTATTTATTTATTTTAGAAAATGGTTTCTAGCCCCTTAAATATTAATATTATTTATAAATACATTTTATTTTTTATTTTAGAAAAAAAGCTTTTTATTTTAACCTTTAAAATTGTAATCAAATTTTAATATGATTAATTATTTAATCTTTTTATTATTTTTATTCATTTATTTTAGAAAATTATTTTGCCAATTTGTTTAAGAATAGTGAAAGAACAAGAACAAGAAATTAATAAATGCAAATGGAATCAGGAAATGTTGCTTTATTCATAAAGCTTTATTCAAACTTCAGTCGCTCACATGAGCTCCAAAGCTCAATACAATACGTCAGCATAAACACAAGGCCAGAGCTCCAACTAAAAGTTTTTTTTTTAATTCAATGTTATCTCTATACTGTCATGCTGTGCTTTATTTGTGTGCCTGCTTATATTCATCTTCTCTTAGTTCCCACAATGCACCTGCCTCTGACGTCTTTGTGTCTTAAGATGTTTTATCTCATGAACCGTTGGATTTTTCTGTTCTAGAATGGATCATCAGACTCTCACTTGTGTCATTCACTACGATTGACCTTGAAATTCATCAGTACAATGAGAGAAACTGGATCCTCAGAGATCTCACAGCTGCTCTCTGAGGTCAGAAACCTGCTCCGTTGAGTTGCATAACCCATTTGCTCTTACATACGCAAAACCCAAACCCAGAGAACTGTCCAAATCGGACCGAGAGTTTGCCACACTCGACTTCTGTTTATTAGCACCTGACTTATTATCTTCCTATTACTCTTCTCGTACCATGATAATGTGCTCTTTTCAGAGCTGTTGGTTGAGCTTGTGTCATCTGAGTGGAAAATGGTGAGTGTGGCGTCCTGTTTATGGGGCATAGAGTTTGCCTTTCCGACCGGCCAGCCGAGCTGTTAATTGTATTGCGCAAGCGGCTTTAGTGAAACTGACTCCCAGAATTCCATACATGCAGCTGACAGGATCTACGAGCATGGAGAGGTGGAAAATCGATTGTATGTTCCTCTTTGGTGATCCCTAGAAGCCGTTATTGTCCTCTTGGGTAATCAATGGTGTTAAATGGAAATTGGGTTTGTAGTTATCAGTGGCAGCTCGTGGGTTTTAAAATAGAGGCACACTAAATTGTATTGGTCTGGGATCCCTGCCGATTATTATTATTATTATATGCTTAACCACTTTAAAATGGCTTTTTGTTGCTTTTAGTCAGAAACATCCATCCCATCTTAAAAGTCTGTGTTAAAAGAGAGCTGCCTATTGCGCCATTTAATTAAGCCGACTGCTGTAGCCTATATCCAGCTTAGGCTGTTTTCCCTAAATTTGTATATGTACTGTTTGAATGACAGCTTGGTAAATCTGTTGGCGATCAAATATTCAATATCGCTACTCATCATAAGTACTTAGTACATTATCAGCGCAGCGGCAGACGTTCAAACTCAGTCACGTAATTTACGTCTCTTTGATGATTGGTTGATATCAGAAGGGAGGCTAGCCTCCCTTGCGAGGATTCTTTTCTCAACACTCCTCAGCGCTGAAAGTGAACTCTCGATGGTGATTGGCTAATTTTTTTTTACCAACTGAGGCACAAGAGCTCACCTCTCCCCCGGCCTCCCCCTACCCTTCTCTATCATTAGCGGTTGTAATTACATCAGCAGATTCGGCACATTCGTGATAGAAAAGCTGCGCTTTCATGTTATGGTATTACAATTGTACGATATCTGAATAATTTTAATAGGCTACTTAAATCAAAACGTTGCAAAAGGTCAAAGTTTTAGTTCGTTGCATATAGCAGAGAATTGCTTGACGTTAAAAAGAGTTAAGTGCAACAAGTTGCAGAAAACAACTCTTTGTCGTCTCGTCTTGCTGTCTGACTCACACCTGAACATTGCACACATGCAGAGAGACGCGTTTCGGATGGCGCGCGAACACCAAGTTGATTCGTCTTTCGCATCTCCCCATGTTTGAACAGGCACATACACATAGAATTATGTCAATAGTACCAGTCTCGACGATCATTCTCGTAAACGCAGTCAGTTATGTTTTAAATGAATATAAACAGCTGAGAAAGATATCAGATGTGTATCATTATACTGGACCCGTGCAGTTGGATTTAAAGGGACAGCAGCCTATAAATACGTGCTGCTGAATATGTCACTAATGTTAATCAAACAACAAAACAGTTATAACAAAGATTAATCTAAATTTAATTCATACAGTGAACACAATGCAATGTTATTTTACACTTAATTATTAAATTTCTGTACCCGAATACTATTTATTTTATCTATGCTTGTAAATTGTGTATTTGTTCTTTTTCCCCCTTTTTTCTTTCTTTTTTTTTTACTGACTGTTCACTTGCCTTTAATCATGTTTGAACTTTCTCAGACTGTAGTTTTTGCTGTGGTATATGAAGAAGTACTTAGTGTATGGAAAGCAAAGTCACAATGATATAAAATTAGTGTCATTAATTTTTTTGTCATTCACATTGATGTTAAAATTAAATTTTCTGATTTGTGCCATTTACTTTTTATGTACTGCTAAAACACTGCTGGTCACTTTCAGAAGTTGTAGTGATTCTTTCTTTTCAAAGAAAGAATGTGAAACAAATTGGTTATGTAATTTTCATTTTTAAATAATTAAAATAATTTTAATAGATTTTTCACACTTTAAGCAATATCGTATCACATATCGAATATCGCATTTTTTAACAAGGTATCGCGTATCGCATTTTTTTTCAATATCGCACAGCCCTACTGTTTGGCCAATTTCCTGCATGTGTTTTGGCAACCTTGCCAATGGATAGTACTCATATTCTGTTTTCAAGTATTTTCCAGTGAATTACATAATTTTTGTTGTATAAAATAAATGTTTATTTAACATTAGCAATATTTTGGATGTTAGTATTTTTGGTGGCGTTTTACTTGCCCTGCTAATATTTATACGACACCAATGAACCCCCAAAAATATATATTTTGCATTAAATGTTTTCTTTTAATTATTTTTCTCATTTTTGTATATTTAAATGTATTTTACGACATTTAACGTTTTCTTCACATTTCTTCACTTTTCTCTTACAAAAAGAACAGCTGCGGCAAGATGTAAAATATGCAGCTGTAACTCCATAAATTCATAAACACTTTTGCTGGAAAACATGGCTTTGATGTATAATGCAAAACAATTCATTTTTCAAGTAATTTTTGACAAAAGCCCATCTATCAGCTATATAACACACTGTTTATTATTTATCACGGACATGGCTTTCTAGTTATCAACACTGATTACTTTTATAAAGCGTGTGAAGTTTGGTAAGTGTTGTAAGTGGAGTTAATTGAAAGTTCACTGTGTTCTACACACCTATGGACTGTTTGAAGGCAGCAGTTCTTGCTTTGCACCCACTGGACTGTACACAACAGGTGTTGTTAATCTCAGCTGTAGCCCAACATCCTGAAACAAGGCTGAGTGTGTGTGTATGTGTCTCTGTGTGACTGGTCAGCTGTGAGAGTGTGTGGGGATCTCCAGGACTCTGTACTGGAGGGATTGGTGGGTTGCAGAAGGGGAATCTCCCAGTTTGGCTCTAACACTCCCTCCTTCAGGACTGGGCTTCCCCCTCAGTGAGTCAGTGATTGTCATCCAGGCGTTCACTCCTTACAACTTCTTGCATATCCTGGCACACACGCTCACTCACTTGGACTGTGTTCCTCTAGACCAGAGACAGAAGCAGGGCAGTAGCAGTATGGCAGCTTCTAAGCCCTGGACACTTGTTTTCAGTGAGGCAGTGATCCGCATGCTGCAATGTAGGCTGAAGGCTCTTCGGAGGCTGTTTCAGAGACAGCGTGAAATATTCCCCTGCAGAATGGTGAGTACTGTACTCTGGACAGTGATCGGGTTTCCGCTTGGCTCCAAAGCTGACGTGTACCTCCGGAAGGCATGTATTAGACCAGTGTTTCCCAACCTTTTTTTAGTCACGGCACCCTTTGGAAATTTTAACAACTTTGTGGCACCCTACAAAATTAATTTTGTCACAATATTTGAATTTCTAACTTCGATATGATACTTTGAAAAGTATCGATATTCGGTACAGCAGGGAAGAACTGCAGAATGTGTCATATATATTGCATATATGTGTGTCAGATATTTTTAATATTATACATTTTTTTTGTCCATGGAGGCAATCGGTAGGCTAATTTCTAATGAGGAGACCAATTTATATGACAGTTTTTAATGTAGGCTTTTATTCATATGTAAACATTGTTTAATTACCATTATAACTTAAACTATCTCACAAATTTTTGCTCACTCTGTGTATTTTTGATTTTACAGTTGGGTAATTTTGTTGCAGTAGCACAATTCAAACTTTGAATTGAATAAAAAATGACAAGTAAACAGTCATTTCACACAAATAAAGAACTGAATAATGATAGCACAAATAAAAAATAACGACAGACCTACAAATGAAATAAATTGCTTTTTAGTTTTTCAGGTCTAACAGTAGGGCTATTAAGAGAATTTTTTTTTTTTTTTACCAATTATGCAAATAATGTTTAGTCCTAGAAAGCTTTATTATTATCAGAACACGCGATCATAACATGCGGTTAGCAGATCAATGAATGAGAGGGCAGCATTACCAGAGTTGCCCATATACCACACCATGTTACAACACAGTAGGGCTATTGCAGACAGAAACGATACTGTATTACATTGATGTTTCCTGTCGGCTCGTTTTTCGAGTGGACTTTGCTGTTCCGATGAGCATGAACGGTATACGAGTGGAGCTGAGCGGAGCACACACACGCATAGAGCGGGATAATACGCAGAGCGTCACACCACGTGAAAGTGAAACAAATTTTCGGCAGCCGGAATTTCGGTGCATCTCTAATTATTGGCGACATCAGAAATGGATATTATATAATAGATGCTTTTTTGAACAATTTTAGCAATTTAAAAATATTAAAAAATTCTTTTTTTACATGGCACCCCGGTTGGGAAACACTGTATTAGACACTCACTTACAGGTTATTATGGAAAACATAGGCCTACTTCATTATTATATAGTTACTTTTAAATGTATTAGTTTTTGGGTGTTTTTCCCCTTCATTTGTAGGCATCTTGTAAAATTGTAATCTTTCAAAAAAGAATTAAAAATAAGTAAATATGTTCATTAAGAGACAATATCCAATATGTATATTAGTATCTTCTTTTAATTTTTGTTTTGTTTTTGATGAAATCCGGGAGCTTTCTAGCCCTGCATAGACAGCAATATAATTACCACATTCAAGGGCCAGAAAAGAAGTAAGGACGTCAATAAAATAAAAAAATGCTGAATAAAGTCATTATTTTTATTTTCTTTGCACACAAAAAATATTCTCGTACCTTAAAGGTGACATCACAAAAATCTGACTTTTCCAGGTTTTAAGTGCTATAATCGGGTCCCCGGTGCATCTACAAACCAAGGAAACGTGAAAAAGATTAACCCAGTAACATTGTTTTGATAAGCCTTTTTCTGCAAGCGTCTGAGAAAATGAGCGCATCTGATTTCGCTCCCTTGGTGACGTGGCAAAGGGATTATAATATTACCGCCCCTTAATCTGTAAATTTCCAACCACTGCACCGTCATTTTGATTTCGCAAGCGACAACAGTGTACTAGTTCTAATGCCATGGCGAAAGTTTGAGCAAACCATGCTAACTGTTCTGTCTTTGGCTGCACTCTTGAATCTTGAATCTTGATGAGCACAGAACACTATTTACAGTCCCAGCCTCAGAGGAGACAAGAGAGCAGTGGATTTACTGTATATTGCTGCTGCCACACAGATCTAAAATAAGCATGCAATTTATTTCCCTACGTAAACGACTGTTTTGTAACTTGTGTGTGTTTTTAACGTAAACTTGTGTGTGAATGAGAACTTAGTTTAGTACTCACGTGCTGTGACAGCTGCTTTCTGTCCATGTGCTTCGGATGTGTGCACTCAGAAAACCGTATATCAAAAGTTTAAACTCATATGGTTTAAAACGCATGATTTCAACGCGATAAACATGATAATCAGAACCAAAACAGATGTTTTAGCAGATACGAGCTGTAAAGGCGCAGTTCTATTCTGGAAAAGGGGGCGGGGAGCAGCAGCTCATTTGCATTTAAAGAGACAGCCCCGAAAAACAGCGTGTTTCTGCTTCCACTCAAAACAGCATTTTCAAAATGTTATAATAAATGATCTGTGGAGTATTTTGAGCTGAAACTTCACAGACACATTTTGGGGACACCAGAGACTTATATTACATATTGTAAAAAGGGGCCTAATATGTCTCCTTTAATAAAATTACGGTTGAACCACTTATGTCACACTGACTATTTTAGTGATGTCTAATGGTCGACCGATATTGTTTTTTTGACAATGACGATATCTTGGAAAGCAGGGTAGCCGATGGCCGATATAATTTTATTTATTTTAATTAATATTTTATGAAATTTGAAATCATTTGAAAATTGATTAAAAAATAAATGTGTTAAATAAACATACTTGTACTTTAGGTGACAAAGTATTTTTCACAAATAAATAAATATTTAATAAAAATATAATTAAAAAGGAAGTAAACACTGTAACCAACAGGGCACTCGGTATTCTGAGAAGTTTGTGTGCATTAATCATATTTTTTCAAATAAAGCCAAGGTAACACTCATTTTTTACATACAGCACACAGTGAAAATTACATGAATATGACAGTGGCTAAATGCATTAAGTGCAGCATAATTTAAAATCACAAGTTCAAAGTTTGTCCATGGCACGTCTCAATGAACACATGTACATCACATGCACACTTCACAAGATCACACAACTGGATCCGACTAAGTTTGCAAGGTTTTTGAAATTAGATGTTTATAGATGTTTATTAAATGATATAAATGCATATTTGCTGAATGCTGATGGCAAATAAGAAAGTATTATAATGTATGCCTTTCTATTACTAATAATATAAAAGCAATCGTTATAAGGCTTTTTGTATACATTTTAATTCCTTTGTTTAACCGTTCTATCTGATAATTAGACAGACTTATATCCATATTTAGACAACTGTTAACGACAACAGCAAACAAGAGGGAGAATGTGAGCACTGTGTGTTCAGGCGCTGCCGTTCTCAGCGCCGTCAAAATAAAAGTCCCGCCTCAAACGCATCGGCCAAAAATTGGTAATATATCGGTCGACCACTAGTGATTAGTGCTGTGTTCAAAATATCGATACGGCTGGCCCTGTATCGATATTGTGGCACGTGTGCAGCAGTGGACCACACTTCATTTGTTTAAAATTTTACAACGTTTAAAATTGAGTAGAAAAGTGTAAGGTTTTAAAAAAAGAATGAATAAAGCATATATAGGCTACAACAAGGTTTAATCTGGCCGCAGAGGAACACAATTGGGTTGCCTGATATAAAAAGACGTAAACCCCAAAATAGAGCTTTACACTTGTGCAATACGGAAATATCTGCTAAGTGTGCTACTTATCTTTGTCAACCTGGCAACCATGTGCACACGCGTGCTCTCTCCACTGTGGATAAACGTGCTTGCTTTCTGAAAACACCACTTAGCTTGCAGTTTAGCGATCTCCACTTCAATATTCTATTCTCAGAAAAGTGTGATTCATTTACAACACAGAGAGAGAGGCTGTGTATGTATGAATTACCACCATTTGTGTGACTGAACTTAACATCAAACTGCTTCTGTTTCACACAAATGCTGGCGCAGACGTGCATGTTCGGCTAGATTCGCTTTGAACTCGTTCATCTTCAGAAGCGGAGCTGCGCGGAAAGTTACAAAAAATGTTGTGCACACTGCCACGCGAAACGACGTTGCGCGCACTCAAGCGAACTTGTGGACGCGTCGAGTATAAATCAGCCATGAGCGTGTGTGCGTTAGATACAGTGAAGACAGCGCGTTAGTTTAGAACTCTTCTAATTTTTTTTTTATTGTAGAGAGTGTGTTAATTTGTGCAATGATAACCTACCAGGAATGTAAATTTATTTTTTAAATATATTAGAATGAGTACATTACAATATACATTTATTAGAACAAGTACATTATTATTTATGGGCTTAAAAACAAGATGCAAACAATCAGAATATTGTACCTGGTGGGGAGTGCACAATGTAAACATGAAACATATGCCATTACCTATATTGTACTGTGGTACAATTATGGAGGCCCTTCATAATGCAGAGGTCAACTGCCTGCTCTGCCAATAGTTAGAAATGGCACTATAGTAAGCAGTGTTTAATAAACAGCTGTTTTTCTAAATTCTGCTGAGGTGAAATTCAGTGCAGTCATGTATCGTGATTCGTATCGTGGCCTCTGTATCGTGATACGTATCGTATTGTGACTTTGCTGGTGATACACAGCCCTACTAGTGATGTCCTTACTACCTTTCTGGGCCTTGAACGTTCAGTTCCCTTGCTGTATATGGAGGTTCAGAAAGCTCTCGGATTTCATCAAAAATATTATAATTTGTGTTCTGAAGATGAACAAAGGTCTTACGACATGAGGGTGAGTAATTAATGACAGAACATTTTTGGGTGAACTAACTAAACCACTGTCAACAGAGCGCGCTCTTGAAGGGTTGCCATGTCCACTTGTCTTGGCCCATAAAGTGTTTTTTTTTTCCTAGCAAGATTTGGCAACACTAATGATTTAAGACGTACCTTGTTCCCTGTGATTTCTTGCAGCGTGTACACAGAGAAGAGACATAACTCTGATACGTTGTTTAAATACGTTGTTAATAACAAGTTGTCCAGTTTGTTTCCTGATACAGCATATAATTTTTGTAAATGCGGTTGCCACTACCTGAATTTTACAGCAGTTAATTCCGCTGTAGAATGCATTGTCACTTCTGTGAATTACTGAACTGTGTGTACAGAACAGGATTAAGCACTAAAAGGTGAGTTGACAAATAAATTTAGCTACAGTGTGTACTGTGTACTGCAGATGTGATTTTCTTTAAATCAATAAGATGTGTCTTTGTTTGTACATGTGGTACAGGTGCTCTTTAAGTCAGTGATTACATGGAACATGCACATCCTGTATTGTCACCATCTGTACTCTGAATCACAGTCTCAAAAATACCACCACAAGCACACACACACTGGACAACAGCTCTCCATCAGACAGGAATCATTCACAAACTGCACACAAACACACACTCAAACATCCTGGAATCAGGCCTCAAGTCTTTATTGTACACCTTTGATCTTTGTAGTACATATGGCTTTGATTTGTAGTTGGAAGTTTATAGGATGCAACTTAAATACCTCATCTTGTATTCCTATCAACTTCCATGTGGACCCTAAAGCGTTAGCAACTCATTCTCATTCTGAAGTATCAGTTTCCATTCTTGGCGACATTGAGATGAAGTGTGAATTATGCTCAGCGAGAGCTGAGGAAAGAGGCGGGGAAGTGCTGCTGGTTGGATGCTTGTATGTGTTTAACATGATGCAGGTGAACAGCGGATTCATCATCCCTCCCTCCCTTTGCGTTTCTTTTCCTCCTTCGATTGGTTAAATGATTTTCTCTTTCATATATCAGGAAAACAGAGCTTGCATTGCAGCTTTATAGACTTCTGGATGTTCCCAGAGAAGATTCCAAGTTCTTGCAGACACTTTCCTGTGCTTTTCAGCAAGAACGTAAAAAGCCAAGGCATCTGAAGTGGAGTGCAGTTGGTTTTATTCTTTATCTCAACAGACCTTGTTTCTGGGAAATACTTAGCTTGGATGCTGGAGACAAACTCTCCAGACTGGACTAGACTAAGACGGCTGCACCGTCACACCATAGACTTGCCCGCGGGGATTCAGGAAGCGACAGAAAGGTTTGAAACACTGTCAGGGCTGGACGGAGATCCAGCACCTCATGGCAGGATGCTGGCTGCTCTGAGGGAGCCCAGGCTGACACGATGCCAGACTGATTTGGGCTGGAGCAGGATGGAGGATTCGCTGGCCTCACTTCCACATCGCTCTCCATGGGACTCTGAGGTATTTATGGTTCCATCGGTTTTCGAGATAACACTGGAGATGGGAAAAAGAGGGAATTTGGGGATCTTCATGGAGGTGGACTTTACACAAGTCTCCACAAGAGCTTTACACAGGGGACTGTAGAAAATCTCTGGGTGTGTTCAGAATGGAATACAAACATTCTGCACAGTGTTTACCGCCTTTTTTCCCAAAACAATATTTAGAACAGAATGCAGTAAGCAATGATAAATGTTAATTTTGTCCTGACTTTTGGCTGTTTAGTCAAATGAGTCACTATGTAGATGAGGATTCAATATTGATTATGATTCATTTATCACTCTCCAGATTGAAGGTTGGGAGCATTGAATCGAGGGGGGAAACAAAACACACAGTGTGATTGTACAGAGTGTATACTTCAAATTTTGGCAAATGTAGTAGGTTTTTCAGTTATTTTATGACAAAAATTTGCATATTATGCAAAGTATACCGACAGCATTATTCCCTTTTGAACATAACCTAATTTTTAAATGGAAAGAGAATTTTTAATTAATAATAATTATTTTGAATTACCACTAATATTTTCCAGATAATATTGTATAATAGTATTTATTTAACTTTAGTACAGTGATAACGTAACTACAACTACATTGTCTTTATAATATCACACATTATAATATCCTTATTTTAGGAAAGGAGTCCATCATATTGCACATATTTGGTAGTCCTTTGCATTAAAAATCGATTATATAAAAAAATATAGAATTCATTTTTATTTCCATTTTAATAATTTTAGTACAACTTAAGCTTATTTATTTATTTGTTTTTTTAGATTGAGGTCTTTCTGGTAATATCTATATATTTTATTTCAACTATATTTCAAATTTTTTTTATAGATTTTGTTTCAGTTAACAATAACAACTTCAATTCTAAGCTGTCTGGTGGACAATCAAATGGATAAGAAAATAAAGACTTTTTCCTCTTACTAATTTGTTTGATGTAGCTTGCTATACTGTATGTATATGGATATGCTTTGGCTGTTTTAAATATTTAAAAAATAATTAATATATCATAGAGTTGTTTCGAGGTGGGGGTAATTTAAACACAATTTGTGGTCATGTCACAACCTTGTTGCATTGTGGTCTATGGAGCTGCCTGACATATGAAGTAGACTCGCTTACTTGGTCAGAATCGAGGGGTCAAGGGTCTGTCCACATAATCTTCCCTTGTCCACTTCACGAAGTGGAATGCACTTTAAAATGGCAGCGGGGATTCCCCTGAAGGGAAGTGCTAAGAGAAGTTTGTGAGTGTGTGTCTATAAGTGAAGTGCAGCCCTAGTGACCAGTGTCCAGCTGCATTAACATAGCCACTATCAACACTGGGTAGATTACTTAGACATTGTAGTCTCTTACTGAATCCAAATTACATGACAAAAACTGTATTTAGTAACGTAATCCATTACATTACACATTTTAGGTAATGTAATCAGACTACTTTTTGATTACTTTAAGATTACTCGTTTATCACATTGATTTAAATAGGATAATTTTGTACCATATTTATATAAAAATACAAAGAGGAAGTAAATATATTCCAGTGCATTAAACATTACATCAAGGTTTCCCAAACTGGGGTTTGTAAATGAACTGCAGGGGGTTTGTCAGTTTAATGAAAAGCAGATAAATAATGAAATCATAAAAATTTAAATAACATCAATCAAAATAAAACACTTACAAAAATGTTTTAATATTTTATTTGTTTACCTGCATGTCATGTGACCATTAACCAACAGAGAACTGTGAACATGGAAATGTGATATTTAATTATTAAAACACTTATTTTAAAATTTCAGGCTACTTAAAGTAAATCTATTAGGTATGGAAGCCCATTTCCGCCACTGAATAAAAAAATTAATGAATTCTGTGAAAAAAAGTTAGAATTTAGAGAGAGAAAAATCGCAATAACCTTTTTTTTATTTTATTTTTTTTATTCAGTGGCGGAAACGGGCTTCCATAATTAGGTGAAAGATGTTCAGATAAGAAAAAATTTCAAATTGTGCATTCTTTGTGTGAACGTCCACAAAACTGGAAGACTTGAATATATTGAAGTAGTATAGGCTATTTTAGAAAGGAACATTTAATAGATAAAAGAAGAGCAATTAGGAAAAATCTATAAATTATGAATAATTTATTTACATTGTGGGAATAATATGTAATTATGTAATCAATAAAAAAACTGTAGTCTGATAACGAGTATTTTAAAATGTAATTTAATCTAATTACAAGTACTTAAATAATCCAGATTACATGTAATCAGTTACTACCCAGCTCTGGCCACTATGTAAGACTATGTCTAAAGAACTAGTTTGAACAAATAGCAGTTACTTTTTGGATTCAAATTAGGCTAATCTACCTTTTTACGTAACTGACTTTAAAAAGTTATGACCAGTCTTAAAGAAAAAATTAGGTGACTAACTATTAAGACTAGCTAAAGCAGTTTATGCAGCCGAATTTTGTATCATTTCAGTTGAACGTTGTCTAAGCAACTTCTTAATGCATCGTGGTGGAGGTTTTGTTATTGTTTGGGTCTCAGTATATTGAGCATTGGAGGACTGTCTGTGCCCATAAACTTTCATCAGTTGCATGAGAGACACTTTGCGGGTACGCCAACGTAGGATGACATCATCTCACCGTGTGGAGATGGAAAGATGATGGATTAGAGGGGGAGACAGAGAAATGGATGGAAAGAGAGAGGGAGAGTGGGAGGAAGAGAGTGAGGAAAGAAGAGCTTGAACGTTGTGTCTTTAGTCACCCTTCTCCACTCCCACCGCTACTGTGATGGAGCAGGAGGATTGGGGGCGGTGTCATGGCAACCGTGTAGGAAGCTGTCCGTCACATGAGCTTTCTACCGAGTTTGGTCCTGCTCTCTCTGTGCATCAGAAGCCCAGCAGCAGGCGCACACTGCAGGGGGATTGCCGGGGCTCAACCCCTCCTCCCTCAGGCATGGAGCAGGGTGACGAGCCCCAGGTCGGGCCCGAGAACATGTGGGACACAATGGCGAACTGCTGTGATGTGCGTGGCGTGGGTGAGAGTGATGCGTTTGCGACCGCATATTCAAGCCTTGTGTTCATTTAATGCTGCATGTTGAGGTTTATTATTGAGTTGAGGTGAATTAAGTAAAAGTGCTTTCTCTCTGGCTGGTCTGAATTAGTTTGTACGTCTTTCAAAGTTTTTGTGTTTCTCGCTGATGTAATTCTCTCTCTGGCTTGTTGTCATCTTCTCTCCAGGAAGAAGTGTCTGTTAAAGAGATCAGCATCACACATCATGTTAAAGAGGGCTCAGAGAAGGCCGACCCGCAGCAGTTTGAGCTCCAGAAGGTGCTTGGACAGGGCTCCTTTGGAAAGGTACGTCACATTAATTTAGGGCTGTGATTTTTTTTAATATGCTGTATACATGATGGTACAAATTTATAAACCGGTAAAGTTTCTGTTATACTGTTTATACCAAGGGTCTTCAACCTTATTAGTCCAAGGACTCCATATAGGTCCATGGAGAGACCGAGCAGGGACTACTGTTGTTATTGTAAACTAAAACTATTAAAAATTTAAACAGTTGATGGAAAAACTTTGTTTAATAAACTTAGCAACTAACTGAAATAAATATTTTTAAGTTGAAATACTAAAATATTAAAATACTAATGAATGAAAATGAAAAAAGCACATAAAATTAAAAAAAATTTAAATCAGAACTGAAAATATAAAAATAAAAGCTCATTCAAAATGTTAATAATATTATAGTATTTAAATAAAAAGGGACCTTTTTACCATATACATGCCGTATATACAGTATATGGTGCTGTATTTGAATTAATAAATGTAATCTATATTATATTTTTGTTTAATGCACACAAATGTTTTCACAACAATTTTTTTCATTTTACAATAAGGTTTCATTTGTTAACATTAGTTAAAGGGTTAGTTCACCCAAAAATGAAAATTAGCCCATGAATTACTCACCCTCAAGTCATCCTAGGTATATATGACATTCTTCTTTTAGACGAATCCAGTCGGAGTTATATTAAAAATTTACTTGGATCTTCCAAGCTGTTTAATGGCAGTCAGCGGGTGTTGCAGTGCATCAGTCCAAAAGAAGTGAAATAAAGTGCTGCGCATTCGTCCATAATAAAAAGTGCCTCACACGGCTGCGCGGGGTAAACGGAGGCCTCCTGTAGCGAATCAATGTGTTTTTGTAAGAAAAATAACCATATTTAAAACGTAATAATCAATTTAATCTAGTTCATTTGTTAACATTAGTTAAAGGGTTAGTTCACCCAAAAATGAAAATTAGCCCATGAATTACTCACCCTCAAGTCATCCTAGGTATATATGACATTCTTCTTTTAGACGAATCCAGTCGGAGTTATATTAAAAATTTACTTGGATCTTCCAAGCTGTTTAATGGCAGTCAGCGGGTGTTGCAGTGCATCAGTCCAAAAGAAGTGAAATAAAGTGCTGCGCATTCGTCCATAATAAAAAGTGCCTCACACGGCTGCGCGGGGTAAACGGAGGCCTCCTGTAGCGAATGTAGTGTTTTTGTAAGAAAAATAACCATATTTAAAACGTAATAATCAATTTAATCTAGCCTGCGCTCACTGTTGTACACGGAAGCAGCTCCGGGCGGATGACGTATGAGGTCGGCTTTGCGCATGCGCCGCTCAGAAGTGACGAACGCGGAAGCGCAACACCGACATCTTACGTCATCCTCCCGGAGATGCTTCTGTGTACAACTGTTGGCGCAAGCTAGATTAAAGTGATTATTACATTTTGAATATGGATATTTTTCTTACAAAAACGCATCAGTTTCGCTACAGGAGGACTTTGTTCACCCCCTGGAGCCATGTGAGGCACTTTTTATTATGGATGGATGTGCTTTATTTCACTTCTTTTGGACTGATGAACTGCAACACCTGCTGACTGCCATTAAACAGCTTGGAAGATCAAAGACAATTTTTTTATATAACTCCGACTGGATTCATCTGAAAGAAGAAAGTCATATACACCTAGGATGACTTGAGAGTGAGTAAATAATGGGATAATTTAAATTTTTGGGTGAACTATCCCTTTAACTGCATTAGTTAGCATGAACTAACAATGAACAACACTTCTACAGCATTTATTAATCTAAGTTCATTTAAATTTCAATGTTTACTAATACATTTTTAAGATCTTGTATCTAAAAGTTGAAAAAGTTATAACATTAATGTACTCTGAATTAACATGAAAAATTGTATTAACTACATTAATAAAATAAAAAAGGTTAATAAAATTATTAACTAGGTTAATAAATGTTGTAAAAATGTAAAAAGAAAGAAAGAAAGAACTTTTTTTGTGTGTTCATCAAGTTTCAAAAAATACCTTCAAAAAAATTAATACATTTTTAAAGTAATTAAGCTATTACATAATCAAATTATGTATATTATGTGATATTTAAAATATTTAGGTAAAAGACTGTTTTGTGTTCATATTGTTACTGTGATTTAAAATTACTCATACAGTGATATAAGATTTTGGTCATGCCACCCACTTATACAAATATATTTTTAGTGTTTGGAGTGTGTGTGTGTGTGTGTTTGCATTTGCATTGTGCTTTGAGAGGCAATCAGCACAGATGAAACCATGAGCCATGCACGGATGGAAAAAACAGTCATTCATATTTTAACGACAATCTCAGTAAAATTACACGTGGAGCTAGTCATGGTCACCATAGTTACAGTGTCACGGCACAGAACTAATTATGTTTCCAAGAAGAACTGATGAGTAAAATAGATCCTGTTTTAAAGCGTTTTTTAATGTTGTTTTGATGAAGCCTTGATTTTGTTTGTGGGTTGCAGGTGTTTTTGGTGAAGAAGACAACAGGCCCAGATGCAGGACAGCTGTATGCAATGAAAGTGCTGAAAAAAGCCACCCTAAAAGGTATTAAGTAAGCCAATATTGGGTTTTCAGTGACCAGTGCTGAGATCTAGAACAATGGCCAACATTACAGTATGCGCATGTACGTACATACATATTTATTTATTTATTTACATTTTTCCTAAATTTGTAACACTAACTTCTGTAACTATTATTGAACACTGCCAATGTTTATTGAATAGTCAAATATTGACGTGGGTCATGTATAATCTAGGAATTGTAGGAAGTATGATTTGGCACATTTGACTTCTTGAAACAAATTCAATAAAACAGGAAGAAGGTTTGATGTTTGGCCTTAGTCCTATAGCTGAAAATTCAAATTAATAGTTTTTGTCCTCAAGAAAGTCATGCAGGTTTGCAAGCCAAGATATTAAAGGCAGTTCAAAAGTCTCATTAACACGTGGGACTCCAGATTGCATTTACTTTTTCCACAGTAACCTGTTTAAGTTATGTTTATTCTAGTGTTTTACTTGGTTAATTCCCAGCTGTAGCTGTTTAAGAATGTAAATTGATGTTCGTGGAAGGGTGGAACTATGAAAAACAGCCCTTCCAGATGATAAACACATCTACATCCACAGGAGTAAAATGGCTCTCCTCCCCCTACAGCTCTCAGCTTCTCTTGCATTTTTCTCCCTACTTTATTTAATTAGTCATCCGGTGCCATCTGCGTAATTCTGCTGTGCCAGATTTCTGGGCAGGGGGGAACGTTGTTAGTGAACTCAATGGAAGTAAACAGAAGTGTTGTTATTTATGCGTGTGTTTTCAGTACGGGATCGGGTCAGGACTAAGATGGAGCGGGACATCCTGGTGGAGGTTAATCATCCCTTTATTGTTAAGCTACACTATGGTAAGTGCTGGTCATCAGCCAATCAGAATAAAGAACGGCTCTCGTTCTAATGTTCTGTTAACCAATGAAGCCATTCTTTCTTTCTCACACTCTTCTTGTGTACTCCTTGCAGCATTCCAGACTGAAGGAAAGCTTTATCTGATTCTGGACTTTTTAAGAGGAGGTGATCTCTTTACTCGACTTTCAAAAGAGGTAAATAGTGAATGGTTACCTCAAGCATTACATTTACATTTAAACATTTAGCAGATGCTTTTATCCAGAGCATAGTCTCATGTAGCCACCAGCTTGAAGTCTCTTTGCAGCTTCGAGAGGACAAGACTGTCTGATTGACATGTAAAGCATGTGCTGTCTTTCCTCAGGTGATGTTCACAGAGGAGGATGTGAAGTTTTATCTGGCTGAACTGGCTTTAGCTCTGGACCATCTGCATGGACTAGGCATCATCTACAGAGATCTGAAACCAGAGAAGTAGTGAATGTTCTCAAATAAATCCAATTTAGACTAGAATTTAAAAGGATAGTTCACCCAAATCAATGAAAATTGTCATTATTTATAATATTTATTTCATTTCAAACTTATATTTTATTTTAAAACAAAAAGACCATCAAATTCCAAAAAGTGGAAATATGGAAATTTAACAAAAATGAAGTGATTATGTATTCATTGTTTAGACTTTTATTGTACTTTTAAAAAAGAAAAAGAATTTAAAAAACTAAGTGAAGTATGGAAAGAAAATTTGGGGAATTTTTTTTAATTCATATTTTTAATACTTTTATTTAGCAAAGATGCATGAAATTAATCAAAAGTGACAGTATAGACGTTAATAATGTTACTGAAAATTATTAATTAATTATTAAGAAATAAATTCTGTTCTTCTGAACTTTCCATTCAGCCAAGACACTTCTGGAAAAAAAAATCATAGTTTCTGCAAAAGATAAAATTAAACAGCACAGCTCTATTCGACATTGATAATAATATGAAATGTTTCTTGAGCAGCAAATCGGCATATCAGAATGATTTCTGAAGAATCATGTGACTCTGAAGACTGAAGTAATGATGCTGAAAATTCAGCGTTGCCATCACAGAAATAAATTACGATTTATATATATATTTAAAATAAAAAGCAGTTTAAATGGTAATAATATTTCACAATATTACTGTTATACTGTATTTTTATTAAAATAAATGCAGCATTGGTGAACATAAGAGAATTATTATTAAAAAATGTTTTAAAAATCTTACTTCAAAAATCTTTTGAAAAATAGTGTATATTTTTCCTTTCCATGCTTCCATTTTTTACCTTTTTTTTTAAATCACTAAAACACACTCACTCATTCTCTTTTTTTTTTTATCCTTCCTCACTGCTGTCTGTAAGGTCGTCCATAAATCACATTTATGTCTGGATAGAATAGGGCTATAAAAATAATGGCTGAAGTCTTGTAGCCATGACATATAGAGATATGTCCTCATGGCTCAGGGTGGGAATGGCAGTAGAAAATAAGGGGACCCTTTGTGTGAGTGTGACATGCTCTGTTAAATTACTTTTTAATGCTGTGAATCTGTGTAATTTCAGCATTCTCTTGGATGAGGACGGCCACATAAAGCTGACAGGTAGGTAATTTCAGATTGCTGGAATGGCTGCATCAGCATGGTGCCACCTTGAGCGTTTAGGGCTTTGTGTTGATACCGTTTGACTGCAGCCTCATGGGAGGGCAGACAGACGATTTAACCTTCCCTCTGTAGAGGTTTATGACCATCTAAACCACGCTCATACTATATGACAAGGTGAATTGCACAGTGCTACTGTGTGGAAAATGAAAGTGCTGAAAATGAAGTTTTTTTAAATGATTGTGGGAAATTGAGATGTTGCCCTTTTTTTAGTATTATTTGTAGTTTTTTGGGGGGATTTTTAGTTTTCATTGTAATCTTTGTTTTAGGAATTTTTTTTTTTTGTGCTCTTGTCAATTTTACTTGTTTATATATATATATATATATATATATATATACATACATATATATGAAAGCCCGTTTCCGCCACGGAGTACAAAAAAAAGGTAATTGCAACTTTTTATCTCACAATTCTGCATTTTTTTCTCACAATTGCAAGTTTACATTTTGCAATTCTGACTTTTTTCTTTCAGAATTGCGTGCTATAAACTCACAGTTGAGAGTTTTAAAGTAAGTATTGCGTGATAGACTTGCAATTGCAAGAAAAAAAGAACGTCAGAATCTCACACTTATTAGTTTATAGTTTATATCCTGGTTGCAATTATAAGTTCAGATCATTCAAGTGCTAGTTTATATCGCAATACTGAGAAATAAAGATGTAAACTCTCAATCGCAAGAAAAAAGTCTTAATTTGTTAGATAAAAACTTGCAATACCCTATTTTTATTTTTTATTCAGTGGCGGAAATGGGTTTCCATATATATATACTACTAAAAGTAAAACCGAAATAAAAATGAATAATAAATAAAAAAAAAGGTAATTAGAAATAAATATATATATATATATATATATATATATATATATATCCAAAAAATATCCAAAATCCTCTTTTTTAGGGAAAAACTATACTGTCAAATAAAAATAAAGAAAATAAGAGTAATCTATCTTAACTACAAGCAACAGCACAAATAAATACAATAGAGTAAAGATACAAATAAAATAAACAG